>NC_069133.1:39435354-39736263 GCF_026914265.1 Mya arenaria | reverse complement strand
TTTACAGTTGCACAAAGAGTTGTTAGTAAAGGAAATCATAAAGTACATAGAAAAGAAATTGAAGTAACCTTATTAAAACCGAAACGCTCAACTAAAAGATCGGTATTTCGAAGGCAAACGAGCAATTCGGATTCCAAAGAAGTTAAACAAGAACCTGTAAAGACAATACGTGTCCGAGGTATGAACAAGATAAGCAGTCGGGAATCGGTGACCTGGTATTTTGAAAACAAAAAGAGGGCCGGAGGAGGGGATATCGAGAACAGATACACAGATGAGGAGGACGATGATATAGTCTACATCCGGTATAAGGAGGAAGAAGGTAAACACTATTATATTTTTTTTTTCGAAATTGTACAAAACGTTTTACAGAAATCTGTTTATAAATTTGTTTGAAATTGAGTTACTCGGTAAATAGTGACTTCACTGATGGTGAACTAATATGGCATCTTTAGTTACTGATAGTAAGCTTTATAAAGAATTCCCTTTAGCTGAAAGTTTCTAAATATTTCCAAGAAATACATTTTAACATCCTGCAATTTCAGAAAAACGGATTTTTTTTTATAAACATATGACTATTAATCCCTTTAAATTCGTTCCAGTTGCAAACGCTGTAGCAGAGCGTAAGAACCACACAGTGGATGGAGTTGACCTTTCCGTAGCGCTGTATACCCCACCCGTCCCTCCGCCTAGCTACTCAAACAAGATACTGTTTAAAGGGCTGAACGAAAAAATAACAGAAAGTGTATTGGGACTTTTTCTCGAAGCTCGAGCTAACTGTTCCATTGTAGAAGGGAGTCTTACCTACCATGCAGACTGTGATGATAATGCTATAGTAACAACAGAGCAGGACATTGGTATGAAGTGGTTACAGAAATTTACAAATTGATCTCAATGGGTACATTGGAGGGGGATTATTGAGCGTTTAGTCTTTCTTTGTTTTTAGTTGTTGAACACTTGTTTTCCAGTTAGACGTTGCATATATTTAAACCAATAATTCTCTGTTCCTTTAATTTTATATTTATACAAATCATCTGGTTAAACATTGTTGAATTAAGGTGTTCAATACCGCAAACTTTAAATGTTAACGGAATTATCATATACTTCAGACATCGAAAGATTGGAACTGGTTTGCAATAGGAAGCCATTGGAAGGCTCTTACCTCAAAGTTTCCTGTGTTCCAATATCAAACTGCATCCTCGTGTCTAACATTTCCTACAGTGCTACAAAAGACATGATTGAGCTGTACTTTAGAAATTACAATAGGAGCAACGGTGGACCTGTTAGCAAAGTCGAGATTTTCGAAAACCAAGGCTATTGTTTGGTTTACTTCAATGATTACAAAAGTATTTAACTAAATTACTCAAGTTCACTCGATCAATTTAATTGTGTATTTCATACGTTAATGTCATTTTTCTTTCATATCAATGCATTGCACATTTCATGTTTTTTTTCGTATTTACAGCTGTGGATTCTGTTTTAAGTAAGGAGCAAAAGTTTGCTGGAAATACTGTTGAAGTTAAAAGATACATTCAATGTATTGGAAGAGCAGAAGGGGACTTGGTTAATAGAAGGTTTCGATTACCTAAGCCCATTTCAATATCTGTGAGCCAATTGAAAAAAAGATTCACCCAAAGCTCACAGATTGCTAAAACTGCTCTTGAAGCACAGATGAAAATGTGTCATGCAACGATTACCTGGTCCGAAGAAACCCCATCGGTAGAAATAGCATGTTCTTTAACGACTGACGTCAAAGATTGCATTGTTTTGGCATCCAGCTGGCAGGACCAAGCAGAACAAAATTTCCACGATTTTATGGACAACATATCTGAACAACATATGCCTGTTATGAAGGAGTTGATGGAGAAAACCACCTCAAAACTATGCGATATTTCATTAGAACAGCCGGATGCTGTTGCAGTCTATATTTCCAAAAAAGACGGTAACATATCAGTTGTTGGCATGAAACACGTTGCTGATCCACTCATTAGAGAGATTGAAGGCATTATTAAATCCACTTCAGATGAAAAGGAAGAGACCTCGAACGATGAGATGATTGAAGAGTTTGTAGAGTTTGATGGTACTCAAACAAAGATACTTGTGGAAGACATTCCTGAAGGCATTGACGAGGAGATATTAGAAATGTACTTTGAAGCGAAGAAGCTGAAGTCATGTGAAGTGATTAGTGTTGATTTTGATGAGGAAGATAGAAATGCTGTGATCGAATTTGCGGAGCCAGGCCGTTGGTATTTTTAATATTTTATTTAGAAAGTATACGATACATTGAACCCTTTTTTTGGTTCTTCTGGTTGTTTCCATATATTCATTGAAACTGAAACATTTTGATATTTTATTTTTAATATTTTGCGTACTTTCTCTAGCTCTCAAGTTTATAGCTATTTAGATTGCATTATTCAATAATCATCGATACGGACGTAAATAAGCTTTCATCGATATATTTGTTGTTTCAGATGTCGAATTGGTCTTGAAATACTGCCCACATCATCTAAAGAAACAAAAACTTTCTGTGATTCGGTATGTACCAAAACGCCTAGACACAATCATTGTAAAGGGTCCAACAGACATTGTAAACGAGGACTGTTTAGACTCATTGGAAATGTACTTTGACTTCAAGAGAAAATCTGGAGGCGGAGGGGTCGTTGAAGACAGTGTTTCGTTCAGTGTAGAGGAAAATGCTGTATATATAACATTCGAGGAGGAGGAAGGTAGGAGGACTTTTCTTGCTATGAATTGTTCACTGCTGTTGCTAATTGATATAGCTTCATACTGCTGAGTAGACACATTTATTCATTAACTAGTTAACATAACTTCGACCTTTGCATGTACTTTACTAAGGAAGTTTAGATGTAAAATAAGATTTAACATAACATTTATAATATTTATTTTTAGAATAACATTTATGAGGTAAAGAATCTCACATTTTCCTTTTAACAAATATTTTATTATTTCATGCCGACTTCACTTTAGCTCATTTATCCTGTTTACAGTTGCACAAAGAGTTGTGAATAGGGGAAGTCACAAAGTACATAACCAAGAAATTGAAGTCACCTTATTTAAACCAAAACGCTCAACAAGGCAAACTAGCAAACCAGTCCACATCCCGTTTAAGGAGGAAGAAGGTATATTATTCTATAATTTACATAATAACACACATTATTTACATTTAACATAAATTATTAAGCATTACGAAACATGTTTTTATTTGCTGTTTGTGTCCATTTCCCCCAAAAAACATAATAACTTCCTGACACTCTTTCGATGAAGAAATTGCAAATCATTGTTTTGTTTGTTATTATATAGTTAATGTTTTAGAATAGGGTCTAATCACGTTTTTGCTTATATTCTTTGTTTTGAATAATTTTGTATTTTTTTAATGTCCGAACATTTGGAAGGCACAGGCTTAAGAAATGTATACAAACACATCGCTGAAACCTTTGCTTTTCTTTAAATATTGTAATGCACAGAATAAGTGCAAATATAACCAGAATATGCTTTGACAATATGTTTATTCACTGTTAGGAAGAGAAAATATTGTACATTCTTTTGGATTATAACAAAGATGTTTTTAATATAACATGTAATACTTTATGAGCATATTAAATCATTAATAATGATAATATCAAAAAGCTTCCCTCAACATCAGGTTCAAATAGTTAAGTAATCTACCAAAACTTTAAAATGGGTATATTCTAGTTACTTTACGGTTGGTCGGTCGGTCGATCGTACGGCCATGCAGTCGTGCGGTCTATTGCACTATTTTATGGAGCGAACTAATTACTTTGCACTTCTGTACTTCTTGAAGGATTGTTTTGAAACTTAATAACCCTTTTCACCATGAAGTCTGCGAATGTCGAACCCATTTTCGGCAACCATATCGTTTAAGTGTTATGGCCCTTTATTTGAATGGTCTCTACATGGGTATATGTCGGTATATGAAGCTAACTTCTTCAACAGCTTATAAGGAAGTGGTCTTATCAGTGTTAACCATTAAGTGTACTTAAAGGCCTGAATGATTTTTGTCAGTTTCGACGTAGTGGATAAGGACTTATATGCATATGTAATTACCATATTTTCAATAACGGTCATATAAGTATTGTGGAACTTGTAGAGCGAACTACTTCCCTGTTTTAAAAGTGATAACATTTTATATTTTGTACACATGAACACCATCACGTTTGATAGGCTAAAAAAAAAATATATTTTTTATCTGACAAGACCGCCCGCAAACTATCGGGCTAACCCAAATAATTTTATTTGCCAAAATGTTAGTATATATTATATCTTGTACAATACAGCTTGGAACCAAAATTTATTCTTTGCTTCTAGTCAGAATCACGACAATGAAAACCACTAGTGGCCCTGTACTGCCCCATTACTGATAATGCAACGGGCAATTAATTGTATTAAAAAAGGGCCATTACCGCCAACCATTTAAGAGTCGGAACAACCCATATGGCTTGCTTTGCGTCGTTATGGTACGTTGGTGGGACTGCCTTAAATGCATTCAATGGGCGCAAGCAACGTTCCTTAACTCTTGTAAACAAAAATATATAGCAGTAGTGAGTACGTGTTCGATGTACTGATGTTTTCAATTTCGACCAGTTTCTAACATCTAACCCCCTCAAACGAGAGAAGGGCATACAGTCATGATCAGAAAAGCATTTTATATGGTGATAAAACTAGAACTAAAAGGCCGGACAATTTTGAAATGGCGTCGACAGCCATGCCTTGGATGCCACAAAGTAAACGAATATTAACACTAGAGAGCACGTATTTTACAAAATGTCTAACGGTTTGTTTGGCTTCAAAATTGACTGTTTTATATTGTCTAGTCGGATCAGACTTTTGGAAGTCGCAGACAAGTAAGGAATTTTGCCCGATAGAATCGGAAGAATCGGACTGTGTAGCGGGTCGCCTTAACAATCAAAGGTACGTGATATATTGGAACATGAAATGTATTTAATTACATTTTGATACTCTCATTTCGATAAGGCATTAATTTATTAAATTAAATAAACAGAGAGACTTTTATAATTACAACAGACGAAGTGATCAGCCCCCAGCTGCTGCTTTGGGTTGGGGGAGCGTCGAACAACTAGAGGAATCCAGGGACCTCATGGCCACCATCCTAGATAGAACAAGATCTGTACAGCGTCAGATGGATGAGATACACCAAAAGTTTGAGACTGGTCCGGTTGTCGTGTTCGTAACACGTGAACAAGAGCGGGTCATGAATGATGCCTTCATGTGCATAATTTGCAAAGGTAAAGCCATTACCAATATTTTAATACGTTTAACATTGATCTTGTGTTATAAATAAAAGCATGAATTAAGGCGGTTAACCGGTATGCGTGTCCGTCGTTCTCTCCAGAATCTGTGTGTTCGATGTCTTCTAGGGTTAGAAGGGTCTAATTACATAGGTGACCGTCTCTCATCAAAGAGGCTGTGTGTTCGATGTCTATAAGGGTGAGAAGGGCCTAATGGCATAGGTGACCGCCTCTCATCGAAGAGGCTGTGTATTTTAGTTTCCGCCAAGGGTGGGTGGGGTCTAATGGCATAGGTGAACGCCTCTCACCCAATGGGCTGTGTGTTCAATTCCGACCAGGGTTGGAGGGGTCTAATGACATAGGTGACCGCCTCTCATCCAAGAGGTGTGTGAATTCGATCCGCAACAGAGGAACTTTTTATGGCCCTAAAATAAGCATCAATACCGATGTTTACTCAGGAAACGGACTAGAGTGTAAATGAATAAGCTGTAGCTTTCGCTTTACTGAGCTCGATTTATATAAAAAAAAAAATGTTATATGTTGGTTGATGGTTAAAGCTGCACTCTTACAGATTTACCAGTTTTACAACTTTTTTTATTTTTTGTCTTGGAAAGGGCAAATTTTTGCGTAAATATCTGCAAACCAATGATATAAGATTGCTGACCAAAAATCAGATCGCAGATTTTCATATTTCCGTTCGAAAATTTATGTTTTATGGCTTAAACCGTTACTAACGGTTTAAAACATGCATAAAACATCAATTTTGAACTTAAATATAAAAATCTGTGTACTAAATTTTGTCAGCCGTCTTATATAACTGGTTTCCATGCATTTTCGCAAAAAATGGCTCGTTCCAAGACAAAAAATAAAAAAAGTTGTCAAAAACTTCAATCTGTGAGAGTGCAGCTTTAAACTGTGACAAATGTATAAAAACTGCAGCACTTTTACTCCACGGCATGATATATTTATAGTGATTGTACTTGTATTGGGATACTGAAATGACAACATGCACGACATGATATGCTGTTTGTTATAGGAGCTATGGTGCAACCCATGTATGCAACATGTTGCAAGAGTCTCATCGGGTGCCAGCAGTGTGTTGAAACCTGGTACGAGGGATCGGCGTCCCGCTTTTGCCCAAAGTGCAAGAATATTGAAGGCCAGCAGTTTTTAACGACAGGTTTGACAGAAGCAATCCGGGCATTTGCCACCCTTATTAAGCCAGAATAGATGTCCGATCACGCCATTTTGTTGTGTTTCCTGGTTTTACTTAATCAGTAAATCTAATACAGGGTTGTTTTTTAAGTAGAATATGAAAAGATCTTTTGATAATATAAGAATTACAGATTGCTTTTATTTTTTCTACTACAACAAAAGCCTTTGTTATAGTTTATAAAACTGCCATTCAACAACCACGTTTTTAGTGTAGAAACGTTAGACTGTTTGGACTACACATACTTGTTTGAATATTGTGTTTTATTGTGTTTTAAGCCTTTCTGCTTTTTTTAATATTGGATGGTAAAACGTTGAATATAGACTTAAGATACTAAGAATTAACCTTGTGTATACAACTGTAAAAACATAAGTCCATAATATTTATATGTTAAATTTACCTACATATCTGACAAACATTTGCAAAATACTTAAAACTACAGATTCAATTTGAAACTTGTATGCTTAATTGCTATACCGGTTCTACACTTTATTAACAATATTAACAATATAAACAATATGTTCCAGATTAAAACAATATGCCAGTAGGTAAAAGAAATTCAAGAAACAGATCTTCACTTAAGAGCAGAGTAGAATATTTCTTATTAGGAATCCAGCTTCTGTTTCTGTGATAAATAATTATTCAAATTGATTCAATAAATTATCATTGACACTTCACGTTTTTAATTCACCCTTTTTGAAATATTATGTTTCATTCATATTATGTGTGTCCATATATCTGTCATTTCCTATTATTGAATGATAATGTATATTTGTGTGGTCTTTTCAATAAACAGCTTTAAATTTCATATTTTTATGTTTGAATTGAATTTATTGGTTAAGTCAGTTTGTATATCATTTATTATATATATTCATATGATAAGACTGAAATTAAATGAATTAGCTCGTCTGTTTTTCGAATAAATGTCGGGGTGATAGCAATTGGTCATTAATGTCGACGTTGTCATCGTAGTGCAAACTCTAAGTATTGAGTTACGTTTATTGTTCGACTGGAAAACAAACAACCACAACTCACTCTGTGGCGCTTCTGCAATGATCAACTACATAAAACATTTCTTAAAATGCATTTAAACCTGTTACATCTACGTTTGGTTTAGACATTACATTCAGTAAAAAATACTTCTTGTAACAAAATGTGTAACTGTAACTGAGCATATGTGTAAGTATGCAAACTTCATAATGAACGAGGGCCATTAACAAATACACATACATTCTTGATAAGTTAATCATGTTTTGATGTTGGCACTTAATATTTTGGATTACATAAATCAATGTATTTTTAAGGTTACTACTATAAAAGTGGACTAGATGGGTTGTCTTTTTGCCATTTTGATGATTGTTTTAACAATAAAAGGCTAAGACTGAGCACGGTATTAAATTGGGTTGTATGTTAATATTTCAGAGATTAATCATATATACACATGTACATGTGTATACTACTATCAAACGTTGTGCCTGAATGCACTCATGCTAAAAGGTAAAATATAACAAATTAACAAGCATATCTGAACCACACTTTCCGAGTATCAATCTTTGATTACCTCAGCGAATTATAGAAATGGATGACGTTGAAAGGAGTACGGCGCAACAAGTTTTACTGTGATTCGTAAAATTCTCACAACTGTAAGTTTCCTGTTTAAAAGTGCTATACAATTATTATCATAAACAATCCTACTTACTTGAACAAAAACGACAGCTCTCCAAGTACACACAATAAATAACAACGATATCTCAGCGTGCTACACATACTATGAAAACAAGCCTCTCTAAAATGGAACTGCATGGTGGATGGATCTTTGCAATCATTATTGTTATTTTGGATAAAAAGATTACAACTCTCAGTCAATATCCTATGTAAAAAATACAGAATATAGCTAGCTTAATTTCGAAGCTGAGTTCTTTTTGTACAAATGAGCACAATCAATGTACCAAAATGACCTTTGACCCAGAAATAACAGATTCAAACGATATATGTGATATGAATAAACATAATATTTACCTTCATTAACTGTTGTATGTACAGTGTCTACGTTTTCTTTGAATGGCACTAGTAGTTTTGTTATCATTTCCAATACCATGATTACCTTTTAACAAGGTAGTTTAGTGAATGTCGCATGAGCGTTCAAATGCTAAAATACTAAGTTCGATGTTACACGAATACATATTTGATATCTCTATTAGGGTTTGAACATTCCTAGTATTGTGGCAGTTGTACATGTAAAACTGCAGGGGTTGTGTATCGAGCTACATCCTAGAGATAGTGATAAGACGGGTATGACCTATAGATATTCTAACTTCCCTACATGAAAACAGTTCTGTTTATTATATGCTTTCCGTCGGTATATCAGTGAAATAAAATTAAATCATGATGTTTTGAACACTGAAAATATCAAACTGATATTTTTCACTGTCAATTTTTACCCCACCCCCAGTTCAAAGTCAACGTCAGCGCGCACAATTTCATCGACTTCATTTCCAAATTGACATAACGTGCTCATACAAATTGGCCCTTTTTGTAGAATATTTTTTTAAATTACATTTAACACCATTTACGGCATATAATAATAATAATAATAATAATAATAATAATAATAATAATAATAATAAAACAATGATTGTTTCAGTGTAAGATTACAATGTATTTCACCTCGTGAACACCAAAAGTGAATAACACTCTAATGGCTACGCCACTCGTGAAATATATCTTTCGGTGCTCACTCGGGAAAGTATATTACGATCTTACATTGAAACAATTAATTATCCTTTATAGGCTTGTCGTCTTCTAATGAAAAATAAAAATAATTTGAAAGTCACTCTTTTCTGTATATGTAACTCAAGGACAGGCTATATATGTTATATGACCTTAGATCGTTTTTTATAGTTCCATTCACAATATCACAATGGTAACTATAGACATGGTAGGCAATACAACAACTATAATCTTGTCTTGTGTGTATCAATTTATTTTAATTTGATTGAGAAGACAGCTGAACTTGGTATGAATCACTCTCGACACTGCTTCCAAGACAGCTGAACTTGGTATAAATCACTCTCGACACCGCTTCCAAGACAGCTGAATTTGGTATGAATCACTCTCGACACCGCTTCCAAGACAGCTGAACTTGGTATAAATCACTCTCGACACCGCTTCCAAGACAGCTGAATTTGGTATGAATCACTCTCGACATCGTTTCCAAAACAGCTGAACTTGGTATGAATCACTCTCGATACCGCTTCCAAGACAGCTAAACGCAGAAACGCACACTTCCAATGAACTTGCATAATGATCTCGTATATACATTAAAAATTCTATTTCTGGCACATATTGAATTTCAGGCGTATAGAACACCATACATCGGGGGGGGGGGGGGCTTGTAAGGGGCATGAGCGCATCATCAATAATATTTCAATCTGATTGAAAACACATTTAATTCATATGCACACAAATCAAAATTGGTTTGGAATGTGTCGGTTCCTACGCTTTATTAAGATAAGAAACAAGATCTGTTTCTTAGATCGTTCGATCATATGGTCGTCAGATTTGCGTATAAATATATAATTAGATTAATGCTTAAGACCTTATAAGGTGATGTGCGTGTGCAATCATATCAACTGGCAACCACGTATATACATGAAAATAAACGAAAGTTATCGACACACGAAATTTGCTCAGAAAGAAACATGCAAGTGTGATTTTTTGCGGGCAGGGAAACGCATCACGTTCATCCATTGAATTACACATGCTGGAAAGCATCATCAAGACAAATGTCATGTGTGTTAGATGTGGAAAGTCATAACCGACATATATAGTTGGATCTAAGAGACACACTGAAATTGAGGACAAAAAATGAAATCTCACAAAAAATAACAAGTGTTGTGAGTACATGGCGGAAAAGCGTCGATGTACACTACCGTGAAAATTTCTCACACTTATGAAACTCGTTATGTTTGTATGCCATGCAGAAAAGTACATCACAGCCAGCATGTGTAGAAATACTCTTAGAGTTTGCAACAGTGACCACAGACTGATGTAGCGGACATTGTGAACTGAAATTGATAAGAAAATTAATATAAAAACATATTTTGAAAATAGTTGTATTCTTTTTTTACGTGTAGATTAACCAAGTTGATGTAGACTTAACTCTAATCATCCATGGCAACACTTATTAAAAATTGCATTTTGTTATTATAATGAATTTAAAAACAAAACAAAGAATTTACTTTCCATAGTATGCAGATGTATTTAAGCAATTGTTGAAATTTTGCAATCAAAAAAAAGGAAAATACCTTTTCATTTTCTGTCCTTAATGCAGTTCGTCAGTCACGACTTAAGTAAACACTATTTCAATTAAAGACTTTATTGAGTCTTGCAATACTCTATAACCTCCAAAATATATAGTTATTCTTTAAGTAGGGAGCTGTGAGGTACTGATAAAAACCACCCTTCATATACGTGTTATAGTACACAAGCATGGAATAGGCAAAACAATCAATGCCTTTTTATCGTTATTGTAGGGTACCAAATTTAACCGATTAAAAATGCTTTGAATGAACCAATTATTATTTTCTGAAATGTGCTGATTCATCCCCAAAAATGGCGACCTTCACTCGAAAAACTCTCACATTATCATTCTGTCATTGACGAAAACAAGGTCTCAGATGAGCTAGTTAGAACATGCAATTTTTTCACTGGATAAACAAGGAAATGCTCTTCCTTCAATGCACAAGGTCGTTTTTAAAATTATCGCTGAAACATATAGAAACAATGTAAATACTCACCGAATCGACGACATTTTCCACCCAAACAGTGAACCAGGAAACAGGGGCGTCCTTACATTACTGCACTTGTTTATCTACACGTTTATCACTTCTATATAAAGGAGAAATACGTGGACAAACTTGTATCTTAAAACGTTCTTATGCGTCGGAAATGAATTGATTACAGAAAGAAAGGATAAAAGACTTTATCGTTAGAATAATGACGATAAATTGACAGTGGCATTTTGAAACAATCAGGCCTATTATATCTCAATTTGCAGTATAATATTAGCATTCATTAGCTGATCTTGTTTATGATTTCTGTCTTAATGGAATTCGTGTAGATAATTTGTCAGTATATATAAGCGGTACTGGGAGACTTTTTTATAGCAAGTGTGCATTTTGTGTTGAAACATGCGCCCTCAGCGGCTTCCCCATAATTTCGAAATCAAACTTAGGCGAAATTAACTATAAATACGTCAGAGTTCGTTTGCCAACAAATATTTGTTTGTACAACCTCTTATATATCTATATTTTCAGTCTTCATTTTTTTTCATCTACAGGTTCATGTGTTTAAAAAATCCGGCGACCTAATTTTCACTACGGCAGGAGTAGGCCCCTTCAGAAAACTGCCAGAGAACATGATGGTGAACCTTAGACTTTTCTCAGTTATTATAGACAGAAACATACACAAACCATTTTGGAAAGATGAACGAAATGATGTGTTTTATTGTCTTGAAACTCTTTGAATATCTTCATTAAAAAATCGCTGGCTCGATTTCAAAATAATTCACAGAAATGTTCATTAGGTAAACCTGTATCAAAATCCTTCACCCTATGTCGATTTCCAAAAAATCATGGCCACTAGGGGGCGACTATTTTTCACGATTTGTCTATATGGAAAACTGATTTTCATCAGAATCCGCTCGTCCGATTTTAAAATAATTTCACAGAAATGTTCATTCGGTGACACTCTGTCATATTCTTCCTCCATGTTGATTCGAAAAAGTACATGGCCACGAGTTTAAATAGTTTCACATAAATGTTTCATTGTGACCCTCTTATACAGCGCGCACAATTTCATCGACTTCATTTCCAAATTGACATAACGTGCTCATACAAATTGGCCCTTTTTGTAGAATATTTTTTTAAATTACATTTAACACCATTTACGGCATATAATAATAATAATAATAATAATAATAATAATAATAATAATAATAATAATAAAACAATGATTGTTTCAGTGTAAGATTACAATGTATTTCACCTCGTGAACACCAAAAGTGAATAACACTCTAATGGCTACGCCACTCGTGAAATATATCTTTCGGTGCTCACTCGGGAAAGTATATTACGATCTTACATTGAAACAATTAATTATCCTTTATAGGCTTGTCGTCTTCTAATGAAAAATAAAAATAATTTGAAAGTCACTCTTTTCTGTATATGTAACTCAAGGACAGGCTATATATGTTATATGACCTTAGATCGTTTTTTATAGTTCCATTCACAATATCACAATGGTAACTATAGACATGGTAGGCAATACAACAACTATAATCTTGTCTTGTGTGTATCAATTTATTTTAATTTGATTGAGAAGACAGCTGAACTTGGTATGAATCACTCTCGACACTGCTTCCAAGACAGCTGAACTTGGTATAAATCACTCTCGACACCGCTTCCAAGACAGCTGAATTTGGTATGAATCACTCTCGACACCGCTTCCAAGACAGCTGAACTTGGTATAAATCACTCTCGACACCGCTTCCAAGACAGCTGAATTTGGTATGAATCACTCTCGACATCGTTTCCAAAACAGCTGAACTTGGTATGAATCACTCTCGATACCGCTTCCAAGACAGCTAAACGCAGAAACGCACACTTCCAATGAACTTGCATAATGATCTCGTATATACATTAAAAATTCTATTTCTGGCACATATTGAATTTCAGGCGTATAGAACACCATACATCGGGGGGGGGGGGGGCTTGTAAGGGGCATGAGCGCATCATCAATAATATTTCAATCTGATTGAAAACACATTTAATTCATATGCACACAAATCAAAATTGGTTTGGAATGTGTCGGTTCCTACGCTTTATTAAGATAAGAAACAAGATCTGTTTCTTAGATCGTTCGATCATATGGTCGTCAGATTTGCGTATAAATATATAATTAGATTAATGCTTAAGACCTTATAAGGTGATGTGCGTGTGCAATCATATCAACTGGCAACCACGTATATACATGAAAATAAACGAAAGTTATCGACACACGAAATTTGCTCAGAAAGAAACATGCAAGTGTGATTTTTTGCGGGCAGGGAAACGCATCACGTTCATCCATTGAATTACACATGCTGGAAAGCATCATCAAGACAAATGTCATGTGTGTTAGATGTGGAAAGTCATAACCGACATATATAGTTGGATCTAAGAGACACACTGAAATTGAGGACAAAAAATGAAATCTCACAAAAAATAACAAGTGTTGTGAGTACATGGCGGAAAAGCGTCGATGTACACTACCGTGAAAATTTCTCACACTTATGAAACTCGTTATGTTTGTATGCCATGCAGAAAAGTACATCACAGCCAGCATGTGTAGAAATACTCTTAGAGTTTGCAACAGTGACCACAGACTGATGTAGCGGACATTGTGAACTGAAATTGATAAGAAAATTAATATAAAAACATATTTTGAAAATAGTTGTATTCTTTTTTTACGTGTAGATTAACCAAGTTGATGTAGACTTAACTCTAATCATCCATGGCAACACTTATTAAAAATTGCATTTTGTTATTATAATGAATTTAAAAACAAAACAAAGAATTTACTTTCCATAGTATGCAGATGTATTTAAGCAATTGTTGAAATTTTGCAATCAAAAAAAAGGAAAATACCTTTTCATTTTCTGTCCTTAATGCAGTTCGTCAGTCACGACTTAAGTAAACACTATTTCAATTAAAGACTTTATTGAGTCTTGCAATACTCTATAACCTCCAAAATATATAGTTATTCTTTAAGTAGGGAGCTGTGAGGTACTGATAAAAACCACCCTTCATATACGTGTTATAGTACACAAGCATGGAATAGGCAAAACAATCAATGCCTTTTTATCGTTATTGTAGGGTACCAAATTTAACCGATTAAAAATGCTTTGAATGAACCAATTATTATTTTCTGAAATGTGCTGATTCATCCCCAAAAATGGCGACCTTCACTCGAAAAACTCTCACATTATCATTCTGTCATTGACGAAAACAAGGTCTCAGATGAGCTAGTTAGAACATGCAATTTTTTCACTGGATAAACAAGGAAATGCTCTTCCTTCAATGCACAAGGTCGTTTTTAAAATTATCGCTGAAACATATAGAAACAATGTAAATACTCACCGAATCGACGACATTTTCCACCCAAACAGTGAACCAGGAAACAGGGGCGTCCTTACATTACTGCACTTGTTTATCTACACGTTTATCACTTCTATATAAAGGAGAAATACGTGGACAAACTTGTATCTTAAAACGTTCTTATGCGTCGGAAATGAATTGATTACAGAAAGAAAGGATAAAAGACTTTATCGTTAGAATAATGACGATAAATTGACAGTGGCATTTTGAAACAATCAGGCCTATTATATCTCAATTTGCAGTATAATATTAGCATTCATTAGCTGATCTTGTTTATGATTTCTGTCTTAATGGAATTCGTGTAGATAATTTGTCAGTATATATAAGCGGTACTGGGAGACTTTTTTATAGCAAGTGTGCATTTTGTGTTGAAACATGCGCCCTCAGCGGCTTCCCCATAATTTCGAAATCAAACTTAGGCGAAATTAACTATAAATACGTCAGAGTTCGTTTGCCAACAAATATTTGTTTGTACAACCTCTTATATATCTATATTTTCAGTCTTCATTTTTTTTCATCTACAGGTTCATGTGTTTAAAAAATCCGGCGACCTAATTTTCACTACGGCAGGAGTAGGCCCCTTCAGAAAACTGCCAGAGAACATGATGGTGAACCTTAGACTTTTCTCAGTTATTATAGACAGAAACATACACAAACCATTTTGGAAAGATGAACGAAATGATGTGTTTTATTGTCTTGAAACTCTTTGAATATCTTCATTAAAAAATCGCTGGCTCGATTTCAAAATAATTCACAGAAATGTTCATTAGGTAAACCTGTATCAAAATCCTTCACCCTATGTCGATTTCCAAAAAATCATGGCCACTAGGGGGCGACTATTTTTCACGATTTGTCTATATGGAAAACTGATTTTCATCAGAATCCGCTCGTCCGATTTTAAAATAATTTCACAGAAATGTTCATTCGGTGACACTCTGTCATATTCTTCCTCCATGTTGATTCGAAAAAGTACATGGCCACGAGTTTAAATAGTTTCACATAAATGTTTCATTGTGACCCTCTTATCAAAATTGTTATAACTAGTTTTTATAATGTTTATTTTATTGTTTCACAATTATTGAAAATACCAGCTTCATGAACAAATACACAGTAACAAAGTGCCCTTTTTTAGAGAAGTTATATATCCAACTGAAATATTGTAAGGCCCTTAGTAAGTATAAAACAAATACACATGATTCTTGTTTTCACACGCCCGTTTTAAAAATGAGATGTATTATAGTTTCACCTGCGGTTTACAGGTGGGCGGGCGTTTGGGCGGGTTGCGTTCATAATGCATACATTAAATCTTAAGACGCATTTGTCCAATCTGGTGAGCTATATAGGGCCGTCTTGGCCCTCTTGTTTAAACCTACTACCTATTTACATTTTTTTTCCTGATTATGCTATCATTGAAATACAAGATTAAATTACACAGATGACGATGACACTAAATGTACAAAAATAATATTGAAGTTCATCTTGACAATGTTATTCTGCTTTAAGGCATCATTATAGTGTATTTATAACATAACCTATCTGAACATGTTCATCGTATCTCCGGATGTTGTTATTGTATTTATTTCGGTAATGTCACCTACAAACAAGATTAATGGAAACTTCTAATATCAACTGTTTAAGATCTGTTATGTTCTATTTCTCTTCTAAGGCATGTGCGTCAATTGTTTAAAGCGTATGGTTGAAATATTTCCCCATGAGTAATGGCATTTTACAAAATATCCTTTTAATATTTCCACCAGAATCGTTGGTTGTGGGCGAATAAACATGCAAGTATATAAACAAGCTATGACGTATATCATTCTCTCTCTAATGATTGGTTACTATACTATAATTAGTCATTTCGATATAACTTTTGAGATTTTGTTCTTCAAGAATATGTTTCGACAGTAAGTAAATATGACTTTACTGAAAATGTATGATTAAATCGCTGTTTAAAGAGAATAAGTACTATGGTATTGAAGTACGGTACACATGTGATTAAAATACACATGTTTATGTTTATGGAATGACATACACTATTTATACCAAACTGCTCTAACATAAATAAAGAATTCAAGTATTGCAGTATTCTTTTATTTATGGAGTTTTATAGCCTTGTTAGTTAATTGCAGTTGCGTGCAGAAATTTAAGCAATTGCATAAAATTCTTTGTAACAACCGCATAAAGTTCACCGTTCGATAATAATTGCAAACTCTAGCTTTATGGTTATTTGAATAGACATTTAGAAATATATGTACTACAGGTGATATCTCACAGTATCTTGTTTTGTTTTGAGTACTTGGATTTATTAAATAAGTTTATATGATTTGGTTTACATTCTGCTTTGTAATCTCCATGCTAATGGTGGTTTCGATAAGGCTTATTTGTTTAATTGATATCATTTGAATAAAGTGTTAGGTTAAGTAGCCATCCACTAGTTTTAATTCCCATTGAAGATCTGTTTCGCTACCCAAATATTGAATGACCCAGATATTCTAAAGTATATCTATTCTGGTTTTGCTTTAACTGTGACCATGAGTTGTTCTCGTTAAGCTAGGAATTAAATATCAAATTGTGCCATCTCCTACATAGTGATCTCCTACATCTCTGCCACTATGAGCGAGTAGAAGCTTATAAACGTTTATTTAAAAGATTTTTTTCTCCTGTTTTGATGTTTTATATCAATTTTAATATGCATACACAATTTAAGTAATCCTTAAGAAAATAATAGAATAGAACTGACGTTTCAATATATTGGTATGTAACCCTAAGTGTCAAATTATTATGAGAAATATTTTAAAATCAACAAAAACTCGTGTTCTGATTTCAAGTTTATTCAGTGGAACATTTCTATGTGCCGAATCATATTATTCACTTAAGTTTTAACGTTTTCATCAACTTTAATGGCGATAACATCAACAAACAAATATTGAAATGGCTTGAAACATTATTTCCAATTATCGTTTATGATTCCACAATCCCTATGGAACAGTTACTTTAAATGTAAATATACAACATTAGCCGTAATCTTTTCGTGTGTTTGTGCTGAATAAACGCAAGAAACACAAGCACGCTTTGAACATGATTAATTTGTTGATATATATAACTTAAATACATAGTCAACATTTTATTAAATTCGTATACAAACGAGTTATAAAACGTGTCATCAGAGTTGCGTTATGAAACAGGAGAGCATCCCACCGTCCACGACCTGATGGGTTCCCGAAACCATGGATGACATGTCGCTCAACAGGTACATGATAGGAACAACCACTTCCGTTACCTCCGGTAGACGACCGCACGGAGTCCGCGACGTGAAAATTTTGTCCACAGGAGACACTTCTTCTATAAACTTCTTGATATTGTCTGTGAGGACCAATGTTGGATTGATAGAATTTACTCGAATGTTGTGCGGTCCGAGCTCTAACGCAAACTGCTTCGTAATCATATCGAGCGCCGCCTTTGTAAAGCAATATGGCAGCTGTCCAGGTGCAGCCACATGGGAAAGGACGCTAGATACGTTCACGAACGACCCTGGCCGACCTGCCTCTATCATCTTCTTTGCAACGACCTGCATAGTGTTTATCGCCCCGAACACTTGACAGTCTATAACCTTATCCATAAACTCCTTACTGCATTCCAGCACAGACGTTTGGGGTAGGCCAGTTAGACCCGCGTTGTTTACGACTCCATCCAGTACCTCAATACCCTCAAGACAAGCCCTGGTTGCCTCCCAGTCTTCAAGATCCACGTGTAAGGGAACTACGGCAGGAAGTTCATGCACGAGAGTATCTAACGGCTCCTTTGACCTGTTGAGGGCGTAAACAATGCATTCCTCTTTGTATAAAGCTTTAACAAGCTCTCGCCCGATACCCCGTCCTGCTCCAGTCACTAAAAACTTCTTGCCTTTCAAGTTTAGTGACATTATTATACGTCAAATGTTCTTGCCACTGTAGATTATCAACTTAGTTAATTCTGCCTGCCGTCGTTATAGCTTGCTTAAGCACATTGAACTTGTCCGTCTATTCTAACAGATATGCATGTACATTATCTAGCGTTATCTAGCGTTGACCTAAATCCACTGATGTAAAATGTAATACTCAGGTTAAATTAAAGTAAGGTTATTTATTCAAAAGTCGCCTCACATGTTTATCAACGAAGGCGATATTATTACTAACATCTTTTGATAGTCAGACATATCCATAACCAATTTAGAAATGATACTGTATGCGTTAGTTCCCTAATAAATGCTATCAGCATCCTAAAGGGACTTTAACATAAATAATACCATACAGATGATATGGTTTAGAATAAGTTTATGCAACTTATAATGGATCTTCACTTCAAACACATTTACACGTTTTATATGATATGATACTAGACCCGCTCCTAGCGAAAACAGATCGGGTTGATATTACAGAACTCAAACATTAAGATCACCCAGCAAGAGTTCAATGTAGCAATGTTCTTGGAACTAGGATGTGCGAAAATGGTTAATTGGTAAATTTTATTCTGCTTTAAAAGGACTTTAAAATTGTCTTCCCGCGCCTATACTTAACATTATCAATCAACACAGCTATGTCCACTAGCATGAACAAAAAAAATCAATTTCCACGCTAAAATACTGTGGGAGCCGCGATAGATGAGATCGGGATGGTCCCCCATAGCGCCGTCATTGTGAAAAGAAGGAAAGTCTGCCCTCTTTAGAGCCACACCCTGGTAGTCGATATTGCATCTGCTGCCGATTTCATAGTTAACTCGTTTCCCGTGGAGTCCCGTGCTCGCATCTATGACTTCATAACAAATTATGTTTATTTCTTTTATAAACAGTATTCCTCTTCGCTACCTGCAGGTGCCACCAAATCAAAGATGAAGGTGAACATTTCAATAAAAGATTTTAGATTATATCATTAATTGTTATTTGCAATGTTCAAAGCAAATTATAACATCATTTAGGGTATCTAGTTTTCGGCATATTGAGAAGACGAGTCCAGTATTTAATACAACGTTTAGATGAATATATATATACATAGGAAAACGTCCCAAGTCACCTAGAACCACATCATTACAAGCGTTTTGTTGACACGCAAGAACCTCTTGCATCCCAACATATGTACTTTATCAATGCAAACCATATTTTAAGTCCCGATAAATCTGAGCCATATAACACAATTGGCATAATTTTTGAATCAATTACTTTTGAAAAATGTTTTATATGGTACATAACTTTAATTCTGAAACGAAATAAAAACATGCAAAAGAACTCGTTTTGCCTTAATTGATATATGTTCAGCCATTTTATACATGATAATATATTTGAGAAATGAACATCAGCATAATCAAAACCCTTTACAACATCAAGTTTACTATTTGCAAAAGACCAATTTTTATGTCTCGATAATAATCCACCATTCTTAAATACCATAACTTTCGTTTTGTATATATTAACAAGAAGCTTGCATTCATTGCAAAGGTCCTGTTAAATATTTGACTGCCTTTGTAGGCCTACAACGCTGTCAGATACACATTCAATATCATCTGTAAACATAATTAAAAATATTTCAGTCATATCAGGAAAAGTTGTAAACCTCACACATTGTTGTTTAAAGACAAGCTATGCAGTTCATTTATAAACAAGGCAAACAATATTGGACTTCAACTACAGCCTTGGCATAATCCTATTTGACATCACATAGTGGAGTCTGATTTGGTCTTAACAACACCTTGAACAGAGACATATATTGACATAATTGTTCTATACAAACACTCTGATATATTGCTTTTACGTAAAACATCATACAGTAATGAATAGTTAACAGAGTGAAATGCTTTTTTGAAATCTATAAAAGCAGCATACATAGGCTTCCGTTTTCTTTGTAGGTCAATGACATTTGAAATCAAACTGATGAACACTTTTTCAGCCTAAGATGATGAGAAAAAGAAGACAAAACAAAGTACCCAGACCAGATGTCAAAATATTATTGTTGTGTGAAAGAACGGAATTTCTTAAAAAAGTGAATTCTCTGATCTGAAGTGCGTTGCTTATGGGTCTACAGAAATAATAGAAACAACACAGGAAAGACATATGCAACTATTTTAATTCGTAAACAGCAAAGGATGTTTTTCGGACAAGATGTTTTTAGCGATTTTCTTGTTCATTCTAGATACTGAAATGATTTGTAACGCTATGTCAGGCATAGTATGGACGGAATCTAATTCCATGGAAATTTAACTCTTGCTCAAGTTTAAATTCATTGTGCTTTTATTGGAAAAATAGCTCACGGAAAGGCCAGGATTTGTACCTTAGTTTAACGGGGAAATCCAGAAAAAGGCACATCGAGCGATTTGTCGCCTGTCAACACCTTACATTGCAGCAATCTGACAGACATTTTAAGATACTAACGAAGGGCACGAAATGTTCACTTTAAATAAAGGTAATTATTCCAGTAATAAAACAGAAAATCTATTTAAAAAGTAAATATGGCATAGTATAAACACGTATCAACAAAAGCAGTTAACTAACATAAGAAAGGAAATAATACAGTGCGTGTTCATGAATTTCCTTAATAGTATCAGACATTGTAACAAAACTAGCAGGGTGATGCTGCCGATGGAAACGTTAAAGAGAATTATGTCAAAACTAAATCTACAATTCGTTGACTATTTTTTACGCTTATTTTAGATTACGAAATATGATACATAAATATTTGACTTATGAAAACACTCAAACTGGTTCAGTTGTTGTAAAATACGCTGTTTATAAACTGATTATGTATACTGACATTGTCATCTTCTCTGAATGGCGATCATTAACCTACTGGATGATAAACAAAACACGGCCAATGGACATGTGAAATAAACATTTGATCAACATTGAAGTTCATATTATTCATCTTTTCCCACTGTCCTCAGTTTGATCGAAACAGCCCGGAGTTTCAAACTAATTGCGCAAATTTATTGACATAAATCTGTATTAATTTTAAAATGAATGAACAATGTTTCTCATTCCAAGGTCATTCAATGACATAACAACAGTTAAGAAAACCATTTTAATCTAATGCGTAAGAAATATTTTAGTTTTGTCGCCCAAGACAATCGGGCGACATGGTATCAACTCACGATCAGCACATTTTCTGATAAAACTTTATTAGGAATGTTGTGTTATGTTTCTAAAAGAAACCGTCCATAACATGTCTTTTCAGGAACGCTGTTTGCTATATTTTCTTTCTTGCTGTACTGTTCTCGCCTTTTACAGGGATGCCTGTGCTGAAATATATCAATACTAATATTTGTATGTTTCTATATATGAGCTAGAACATCACCTTTCTTCTATGATAAGTTTAAAGGAAGATTTATACTTACTGCCTGCAAATGACATACATGAAGTAAGAAATCTAATTGTTAGCTACCATTCTTGTAATACCGTTACTAAATCAAATGGTTTAAAATTGAAATTGATAACAGTTATTCACAGAAAGGCAATACTTTTATAGATAAATTTACCTTAATCCCCCATTTTGGACATTGTTTAAGCCACAGTGACAAATACGCCCCCAAACCACGATTTAGACATATGCTCAACGTAAATGGTCAATGGAGGCGACCTTATTAGGTCAAATTTACCCTAAAGCCTCATTTCGGATTTTGATTTAGCAAATTGTTTCTTTCAAAAGGAAGTCATTCCTGCTTCAACATATACAGGTCTCTGTTTTGGAAAATACAATAAAAGGATTGTGTTTTGTTTAAAACCTCTATTTGTTCTATTTTCAATACAAACACACACACAAACGAAGGGACTTGCTTAATTTGAAGAAAAAAAATAAACAGTCAAATTTCGAAGAAGTTTATGTAAGGTTGAATTGGTTAAATTGTGTGTGGTGATGTGAGAGAAAAAAGGCTTTCATGACAAAATGGACAGTCTAATGTGCATTGGACACAAAATCTACAAGACATACATAGAGAGAAACATTTGTCATAATACAACAATTTATAATGTAACAATCACCAAAAGCAACACGTTAAGAGAAAAACAACAACACATTTTTACTAACATATTTACAATGTGTATAATGCTAAAAAATATGCAAAAGTTCACACAATAACATCACTGATCCTGGTAAAGTATGTCCACATAATTAAGTTCACATAATATTGAACACATTATAAGAACTACCTACATCCAACAACATTTTCAGAATGATTTCGAAAACAAAATGTTATCTTTACATAATAGTTCTTGAACTTGTGGAGCTATTATAGAAACTTTAATTTTACCAAAGAAACATTTATCGAAAAAAATGCCATGAATTAAGAAATGGGAATTTTGCTACAAAAACAATTTCTTATTAATTCACCAAGAACGTTTTTGAAATTCTTGTTTATTATAATTGCTCTATAGATGGAAAGAGTAGAATGTTTCAGAACATTCTTTACATATTTTAATTCAAACATTCTTAGAAATATCATAAGGACAAACAAAATTTACTTTAATGAATCTAGGTCACCTAACATTGAAACAAGATTACTAAACAATCGAGAACTGAATCGAATAAACATTCACGTGCTCTAACCGTAACGAAGTCACAACGACTTCATAAGACTCTACAGTGCGTTTAGAATTCACATTCATTATGGAATCATGTTTGTTGTATATCATAAAAGGGATACTTTTCTACGTTTTGAACCGGAATGTTGTATTCAAATCTCGTTTTTTTCATATTTCGATCTAAAATATTCCACTCGAGTCAAATACAACCTACCGGCTCAGAATGAAGAACTAATCACCCAATTGTATTACCAAGCATTTTTTGCCATATTTTGATGATTCAATGTTTGTATCAATGACGTTATGCCTTATCTTCCAATGATGTGCATATGGTTATGCATTTATTCGTTCGGTTACGATAACGTCATATTTATCATGATCTATGGAAATTACAGTGTGATTTGCAATTCAGAACAAGTGCAACAAAGATTCTCTGCACTTTTCCCGATCGTAATAGTGTGGTTTTCTATCAAACGACCTGATTTACCGGAGGTAGGAATATGTCTCAGAAAAACTATGTGTGGAAATTAAGACTCAAACAAAAATCTAATCTCGCTCATACGTTTTCAATCTGCGAAAGTACTAAAAAAATGGTTTTGCTGTTCTTCGAAACTTCGGGACAGGACTGAATACCACGCGTGTTTGAATTATACAGACAATATATTTCAAAGCGCTTGTTTGCAGCTGTTATATATATTATTTTTTTCTTTGTCCAGTTTATTTAGAAGCACATTGCAGCTACTTAATTAATAATTTATGATGATGAAAAACGTTTAATATTAGTCCTACTTTAATCATGTAATATAACATTTGTTCGCTGGTATAGTTTGTTCCTCCAGGAAAAGAGAAAAACAAACTGCATTCTGGGAGTAATAATTAATTATGCCGAATGACCAATGTATCAATAAGTTACACTAAAGATTAGATTTGGAGAATCACCTTTCACAGTCCCTGCCCATACCTTTATGCAAGCTGTAATGAAAAGTAAAATATGCTGTAAGGAAGGTCAATCGAATTCAAAATCAATGTAGGATATTATTGTATCGGCTTGATTGAAACTTTCTATTGAAATTTATTGTAACTGTAATTAAAACATCAATACTACCAGTAAACAGGAGGTGCACGTCAAAAAGGTCTGATTAGGATTATGTGAGTTGTTTTTGTCTGCTTCCTCATATGGCGGACACAATTATTAAAATTATGTTACACGTTACATGTTGGGTTAGTTTTTCTGCTCTTATATGTAATAATACAATTGGCAGGTGGGTTAGAAGAACTTTTACTGTACGGAATGGAAAGTACATATAAACGCGTTATGTCAATGATCATGAGATACTTTTCTTACAATAAAATTGATTTGATCGGTGTAAACAGCGATTCCTAAAAGACGATGAAAGCTGTTCATGAACACCATATAACCCGCATACGTATAATACGTTGACATTGAAACAATGTGCATGTGTTCCGTAGATGCAGCCTAAGTGCTTCATTCATGTACAATACAAACATAAATTGAATATTTAAGATGCACCTTCAACAAATCATATATATTTCTTATCACTAAAGAGGCAACTATGAGGTCTAATTCATATGATATTTATTACATGTTCGTACATTGTTTTTGTTACAAAGTCACGTTCTTTAAGTTAAAACATGATATTTTTACAACGATTGTGAAAAGATAGTTATGAAACTTAGTCACTTCCGTTGGCACGATTTTCGCCGATGCGCTAACCGAACGGTTCTTTTATGAGATCAATATTATAACAAAGTTAGGACAACGAAACCTTACGCTATGCAACTTTTTGATAATATGAAAATGGTCTACTAACATTGTTAGAGACACTCCATAATGATTTAATTATTTCTTACAACTTGATGAAAAATTTTTGTTGTTAGAGTGAAGATTTTCGTTTCTTTGTTTTATCATTAACGTGTCCACCGTACAGGAACTTGTCACATAAATTGATTGTTAAACATACCGTAGAATAAATTGCTGTGGTTTTTTTCATGCATTATTATGAAAAGGACATGAACTTTTCTATTAGTGTTTTAATACAGGTTTATCAGCGCTTAAGGAAAAAGACACTGGGATCAAAATGTGTCATACACATCGGAAATGAAGTGATGATACTTTTACTTATCAGGCTGTAAAGAGAGATTGTTAAACATAAAATCAGCTTGGCATTATTCACCAGCAAGGTGTTCAATCATTTTATTGCAGATTGACCTTACTTTACTAGCAACGCATTTTGAATGAAAGAGCTAAATTTTGATCACTTTTGTCACTACTATCTTTACCGATCTTAATTTAACTAAGCTCCGCTCTGGACTCTCTCCCACGTTTGCCAATGAGCATCTTAACTGATTGGAGTTTTACCAGGGTCAACTCTGGACTCTCTTTCTTATTTCTGTCTTTTAACATATCTCCCGATCTCAGTTTTACTAAGGTTAGTTCTAGCCTCTCTTTCAATTTTTTTTTTTCACTTTGCATCTTTACTGATATCAGTTTTAGGAAGGTTAGATCTTGACACACATACAATCTCTCTCTCTCTCTCTCTCTCTCTCTCTCTCTCTCAGGTTAAATTCAAATTCATTCAAAGATAAATAAAGATTTTTAGTCGTTATTGTAAATTACTAACTTAGGCAATGAAGAGCTATTATAGCAACGAAATAATGTATAGTTTTTAAAGTGAATCTGAACCATTTACCATTCCATACTAATAACCAGTAACAGTCTATTAATTAAGAAAGTTTCAAGAGATCTTACAAATGACTCATATGTTTAGATTCCGATAACCTTATTACTCGGCAATTGAATTTCTGTTCAATTCAATACGCCAACGCCATACGAACATTCTTCAGATGTAATTGACATTTTGCAACAACTGTAATTTAGATTATCTTGACAATTTTATTCTATTTTTGCTGGGTTTGTGATTGCATTGATTGCATGGTGCACATAGTAAAGATTTTACCAGAATTAATGAGTGTGCACAATATCATATCAATATTCCCAAGAGATTTAATTGACATTTGCGAAAATAATACTGTTAACATGCAAGAAAGTAAAGATTCAATGTCGAAATTCTTTTTCTGTTATACTGCGGACCTTTACTTCTTACCATGAAATTTGCTTACGTAAAATCCATTCAGAAAACAACAGGAATTGACTCTTTTTTAAGTTAAAGTTCGGAAACTCCAACAAACCCTTTTTACGCAAGGAACTGTACACCGCGGGTTGCGAAAACCCATATCTAAATAAATCACAATGGGAAGTCATCATTTTTTTCTATTCATACAATGACGTCAGTACGATAACCAAGGTTCAAGATGGTGATTTGTGGATGCCTGGTGACAATTTTTTTATCTGAATGGTGTTATGAATAGAGAAAGAATTTGACAAATTTATAAACAAGGTTTCATGGCCTTAAAAGACTGCAAACTATGCCTAGGGGTTCGCGTCCGACGTCAGTTGAATGCAAATTGAGATTGCTATTACTTTATACATTATGTATAATAAATGATTTCGGTCACTAAATTTACCTCTTGATAATCAGCAAACATTATTCAATGGAACAATGATTCGAAAACCTTTAATGCACATCGGAAACCTTAAAAGCAAATTAGGATACGGTTTCCATGTCATAAACAGCCAATTCAATAATATAAAAATCATCCTCCCCAAACAGACTGAAAACTTGAAACCAGAACACAAGTCTGAACTTTGTTTAATATGTGTTCAATCTAAAAACAGATGTAAAAATCTGTTATTTACAATGAGCAAATTACGCTTAACGATAAAACATCTGCATAAAACATCTTTTCCGAACGATTATTATAGTAAGTTACGTAATTTATATCTTAAAACATGGTTCAATAACTGTAAACAATGTATTGGTCAACCATTTCACTGAAATCTTAGTTTCATTAATTTACTTCACAATTATGAACGTAAAGCAAACTACGAAGATATAATATAGCAACGAACACATAAGGGGTCAAAACAGTTTCCATTGACATGTTTAAGCATTTTTTAGCATAGTCTATAAATCAATGTTTTACATTTCGCGATTGCGCCCGCATCCTTCTGACTCTCGCATTATTATTATATTCCTTAATTTTGCAATCGATTAAATAGATCAACAAGACGTAGATTCATCAGCTGGAAATGAAAATGAGCATGAATATTTAATACTCAGGATTCCCTTGGATTCGCTATTTTAGTTAAGTCATATTATGAGAGGACGCAATAAGTTCGCATACAAATTTGTCACCTAAACGTGATGATCGTATTACCACTGTTGTTTTATTGTATCAATTTCAATAATGTCGTCTGCAAACAGGAAATATGAATATTCGATGTCCGACTAGTAATACCAGCATAACAATTATATAATATTCTATATACGGTAGATTTTGATCAATTTATCACTTGATGAACCTCTTGGGAAGCCGCTTTCAGAAACATTTAACGGTTTAAAAGAGGCAATCTTATTCAGAAAATATATCGTATTATCAAAGTCAGTTATTACAATATTTCTAAATATATTTTTTTTCACCGTGGTTATATTTGCTTCTTTTGTTATGTTATAACAATCCTTTTCGCGTGCATAATAATATTCCTTTTCTTCATTTTATACATACTATACCATCGTCATGTTCAAATCATAGTTTAATAGCATTCGTTGCCAACGCCATGTAATGTTATTCTTTTTTGCAGGTTATAAAAATGAAGTACCTTTAATAAGTCTAAATGATTTGTTTGATGACAACAACGGGATAACTAAACAAAACATGTTTTTGGTATGTGTACTCTGCTTGTCGATGTGCATTAAGAATTAAAAACTCTTTACAAAGGAATATTGTTATCATTAAAGCTTTGTAATGAATTCAGAAATAATAAGCCATAACAACTTATAAGAAGGTATCATTGTAAACAGTTTTTGTTATTTTATTATGATTTTTTTTTACGTCTTATGCTCTATCAGATATGTTTTTCATACAGAAAACGAAAAACTAGTTTTATAATACACACGACCTTCAACACTTTCGTATTTATTTCTATCGACAATAAATTAAGTTTAATCGTTTCGTATCAATGTATTTATTATAATTATTGTTTGTTAGTAAAGCTCTTGGCTTATGAGCCAGCAAAATCGACGAATTCAATATTCCGCCGATTACCTTAGCCTTATGTTTCATTATAGGGTGGAACAACCAGATCGTTAAAACAGATAATCACAAATAAGCAAAGATGGTACATGATTGTTTTGCTGTAGACTCAAAATCAGCTTGTTTCGGCTGACTGTGAAAGTAACTGCCTTTTAAAAAAGCTTCCGTAAAATATACCATTATTTGACTTTCATAGTTATAGGTAAAACACGTCCCTTGCATTTATAAAACAAATGACATTAATCTGTTTATTAAGCTACGATTTACGAACATGTTTTTAATCAAATTGTATTCATTATATATATATCATGTGTTTTCGGTCGGGGTAAAAAAACTGACACTAGGATATTGTATTTATTATAAATATATTATGTTTTGGTCGGGGTAAAAACACCGACACGAGAATATTCACAGATGCATCGTGCCCAGGGTGTGTGCCAAACAAAATTGTTCATGTCGGCCATCTTCACCGGAAACAACAGTCCAATGAACAATAAACAACAGTTTGAATTAAATACAACACATATTTTTACATGACCTGTCCAGCGAAAAGTGAACTAGCAGAACTGTGTGGTATATCATACGTCTAAGGTTGGAAAAAAGAGCATACACGTTAAAATCAGGGAACTATTTAATATTCATACAGAAACCCCAAGAACTAATATCTCTCAATAACCATGAAATCAGATTATATATGTAAGACGTCCAAATAAACAGAATTTATTCAGGTGATCCAAGAAGAACGCTACTGGATACGACCTTGCTGAGTTGGAATAACCTTTAATGCACAGTCTGTACTATTGTTGAACATTTCTACAACTGTCTATTAAATAATGTTCCTGACCAAACTGTTAAAGGCGTTCTTATCATTTAAAACATCGCGTTAGACCCATTAGACTATCAACGAGGGACACAAATCGTCATAATACAACAATATTTTAACATTGAAATATCCTTATCGGTAAAGGACTTTTCCGACCGACATATGGAATTCTCAAACGTTTTTGCTATGATGTAATAATTCAATGTCTGTATCAACGATTTGCACATCAAGTGAACATTTAAATTCCGTTCCGATAATGTCGTCTGTGATCATGATTTATGGAAATTTTGTGTCTGATCAGCAATGATAGTTCAACATAGATTAGGTGCAGGTTGTCCACTTGTCATAGTGTATCCTTTATCATTGTACCGACTGTTTGTCAGGACGTATGTTCAAGAAAATCCCATCCGAGCGGTTATCATAGGTATATGTGAGGAAAAACAGAAAAAATACAAAAATGCTTTTACACAAGACTCAGTGGATAAAAGTGAGTCTCCACACTGTAAAACCGCATCACGCCTCATTGTTTGATGCTAGTAGAATACAACATATTTGACAGCGCATGTTAACATACATAAAATTAAAGCTGTGTTTACGTGACACTATTTCTTAACATGAATCAAATATATAAAGTATTGAACATTAATAAATTAAATGCATAATAATGCATTATACGTGCACATGTAGTTATAGCATACCTTCAAAGGGGGAATGGTCTATGACATTTTAGTAAAACATGTTATTCTTGAAATATTCTCTCTAGTATATTGCTAAGTATATGTTTGTATTAGTACGACTGTTACCAACGCGTGCAATGCTGGTCAGTATTATTTAGTTTTGAGCTGAAATATTTATGTATATATTTTATTATATCTTACAGAATCAATGAAAATGTCTACTCGATTTAAAATCAATTAAAATTGAGTTGTCTATTCAATTATCATTAGTATGTGTATGTTACATCATAGTATTTTTTTATTTTACTTCTGTCCTAATTGACTATGTTTTGAATCTCTTAATCATAGGTCATATTCAAACAAGTATGTTGTTTATATCTATATCGAGTATATCGAGTATAAGTTATTATTGTATGCTTGATATAAACATCTTAACGTGCTTATTTCTGTGCTTTAATCTTGATGTTGTTGTAAACAGGCCATTCTATGTCCGATTAGCAATTGTAACGCATTCGTTCTTGGTATTTAAGCCTTGAACCCCCATTAATGTACCATCTAATTGTTTTGACATGAAGTTGTAGTATTTTACCGAATTCTCACCGTTTGAAGTCGTATGGTAATTGTTAGTATAGTGCTATTATATATAGACAGGAAAATACATAAAGCTCAAATAAAATATCTCTTAACAGTTAACAGATAGTAATAAACATAATTAATTTATGGTAAAAATTGTTTTTTATGATTACGTTTTTTTATGATCACGATATTCTGTGCTTTGAAGATATCCGGAAATAATTAAACAAGGTATGACAGTCACCTTAGTACAAGTAACAAATCTAGTATATATTTTTAAATAAAAAGGCTGAAGATCGAGATAAAAAGTGATGTTCAAAGAGTGTTGGGAGGAAGTGCACCAGCAGACAAACACTAATTTGGATATTGGGTAACTACAATGGATCAAAGGCTACGACTGATTAGTTGATCAAAAACAGAACCGAACGATATTTCACATATTCATTCAATGAAACGGCTATGTTTCACATCCAAATTTCGTTCAAATTTATATCTACTAGCTTTTGATATAGAGGTTGGTGTAAATTAATCACAATAAAAAGGAATTTGGTTGCATGAGCTATTGTGTCACACAGGAAGCGAAACAAAAATAAAATATACAATAAATCAATATTTCGATTAGTTAATGTTTCTTTGTAACCTGAGATGGGCTTTATCTAAACGTTACTGAATATATACAAAACTCGCGTATTGCTACTTAGTTTAAGCGTACTATACAAGTATTCAACTTGGACGTTTATGACATTCGGGGCTCCTTGGCCATTTTTGTCGAAAAAAACCACGAATGTATATGGACGGTTAAAAATGTCAGAAATCGGGCATTTTTAAGTCTGCTGCAAATAGATTCGAATTGTAATTTATTTTAGCAGTTAAACTTAATGACTTAACTATTGGGATCTTAATTATGTTTGCAATTATACGCTTTACTGGCAATCAATTTAAACTTAGATCAACATATACAAGTTAAAACACTACATCTTTAATGATATATTTAAAACTTTACGAACTACTTCTACTGATGTACATGTACCGGCATACATCCGAGGTTGTTTTCGATAAAAATGATCAAGGAGATCCGAATGCGTTTATGAATGCGCCATCTTAACTCAATGAGAACTGGTGATGTATTGTATTGATCTCGATTATGTCGACTGCAAACAGGCTTTATAAAAATTCGATGTCCGATAAGCAATAATAACAAACCTCTTATTTTCTATATCTATTGTGATCTGTGAAAGCCCTGTCTTAGATAGTTCCTTTCATTAGCAATTTTACCAGAAATGATTAATACAGAAGATCATATTAGTATTTGAAGATATTTCATGAACATGACTGTAAAATAACGGAGTTAACATGTCTGAAAATGAACAGCTATTTTCACCCTGATTAAAATGACTGTACAATATGTTTCTGATATTAGATATAAACATTTCTCAGGAAAGCAGGACGAAATGTCTGTATCAAACAGGTTAGTGAATGTTAAAAAAAAAAATTAATGCAATGTACATGCAATTGATCACTGTTGCAAAAGAATATATAAAGGATAATTGGTTGTCTCAGTGTAAGATCGTAATATATTTCACCGAGTGAGCACCAAAAGCGGTTTTTAACGAGTGGCGTAGCCACGAGTGTAATATTAACTTTTTGTGTTCACAAGGTGAAATATATTGGGAATTTACACTGTAAGTAACAAATTTGCTTTTTATTATGTGCAAAAAGTAAAAAAAATAATGAACGTGTTTTGTATTTTTGAGAAAAGCGCGCCAAATAAAATGCGAACGCAACGTCATTTTTTAAATAACGTCGTTAAAATTGTATCCCACCCCTGTACGCGCTGAAGTTTGATTTTTAAATGCGAGCGGGCTAAAATTTAAAAACAGTGAAAAATATCAAATTTATATTTTCACTATATGAAACAGTGCAATTCCTATTGTATAACAACCAGGGGTGTGTTACGTCATTCAATATTTTAATGTCGCGCTTTGATTGGATTAGATATTGAATCAGATTGCGAATGATAGAAAGCATACAAAGGAAGCCGCTTTATGGAAAATTTTACGGTTTGAAAGTGACAATATCATTTTGGAATATATGATCTCAAAACGAATCAGTTTATGCAATTATTGTTTTTTACATGTATGTATAAATATTGGGCTGGAATTAGAAATGTTCTACAAATTGTATATGTTATGTTACACTACCCAGTATATAGAACAATAACAAGCTGCAAAGCAGTGGTATCAACATACAATTTTCACTTGCTTCAATAAAGCTATTGATTTTTACTGGCACAATCAGCTTTATATTTAAACCCGTTGGGTGCTACAATTTGTACAACGGATTTAAATGTGTTGGGTGTTGCGATGTATACCATCGATTTAAACCTGGATACGTGCTACATTGTATACTATCGATTTAAACCTGGATACGTGCTACAATGTATACTATCGATTTAAACCTGGATACGTGCTACAGTGAATTCTATCGATTTAAACCTGGATACGTGCTACAATGTATACTATCGATTTAAACTGGATGCGTGCTACAGTGTATAGTATCCTTTTAAACCTGGATGCGTGCTAGAGTGTATACTATCGATTAAAACCTGGATGCGTGCTTCAGTGTATACTATCGATTCAGACCTGAATGCATGCTGCAGTGTATACTATCGATTTAAACCTGGATACGAGCTACAGTGTATACTATTAATTTAAACCTGGAAGCGTGCTACATTGCATACAATCGATTTAAACTTGGAAACGTACTCTCTTGTTTACTATCAATTTAAACCTGGATGCGTGCTGCTGTGCTTACTATCGATTTAAACCTGGATACGTGCTACAGTGTATTCTATCGATTTAAACCTGGATACGTGCTACAGTGTATACTATCGATTAAAACTAGGGATGGAAACCGGATACTAAATCGGTATCCGGATATTCGTATCAAGTATTCGAATACTATCCGGATACTCGTATCAAATTGTTTTCATAATAAGTAAATTTCCTATTATATGTCACCCACCTTCTGTTATTTGACATAATTGTCAACTTAATTTATAATTCATCATATGGCAATTTCACTTTTTCATTCATTTTTTCTCAGTCTTAATAATTTATAATGTTATATTCAAAGCTAAACAACTCATTTTACGTCATAAAACTCATGATGAATACCACATAAACACCTCGCGAATTTGTTAGACACTTCGGCCGAGGTGGTTGCTTGGGGACTGCCACGTGCTTTCGAGTTTGTTATTTATCAGCAGGTTTCATGTTAAATGACGCTTTGATTATTTGATAGTCGATTGTAATTTTACTTCAATACATTATTTGATTTAATGCAATACCTACAATATCTGCGGTGTTTTGAAATGAAGGATATAATTGCGGAAAAGATAAGAAGACAAAAAGACGATCTGATTTTTCTTTATTTACATGCGTGTACTTTTTCTATTTATCAATAAACGTAACATGTTTACATATCGTATGAAAAATAATAGACACTACACAAAATAAACGTGAATAAATATTAAATAGGAAATAAATCATTTATATATTTGATAATTTAATTAAACACTATACACACACTACTTTCAAGTCCGAATTGTTCGAATACTTCACAACAGTTTTCATTCGATGTCGCACTTAATCGAACGCATGTTCTTGTTCAGAAACAAGATAGCTTCCACCATGTTACTGTTGAGGCGTTTTTTGTATTTATTGTTCAGATAGCAATAATTTCTTCATGCATATTCATCAAAAATACGATTGGTCATTAATAGCTTTGATTGCACGACCCTTATTTTGTGATTGGACCATCAATTCCTACGGATCAATGATCAATCCGTTTAATATCAACTAGTGCCAATTAGTGTCAATTAAGCACATCTGAGATCATAAAACAACACTTGTCATTGTAAACAAGGTCATAGAACTTCAGAGGGTTCTGCACAAGGACACAATATCACGCCTTGTGCAAACACCCAATTAGCAGACGATTTGTGACACATAACCGCTTCGCGACAGACACTGTTAATCACCTGAAATATTTCATCTGAAAAGTTTTATAACAATTACTATGTCTCTGCTAAGCTATTTCATTAAAATTTTAATTCTTAACGAATATTCGAATACCCATTTTGGTATCCGAATACTTGCGTGATATCCGGATACTCGGATATTCGCTTTCATCCCTAATTAAAACCTGGATACGTGCTACAGTGTATACTATCGATTAAAACCTGGATGCGTGCTACATTGCATACGATCGATTTAAACTTGGAAACGTGCTACATTGTATGATATTCATTTAAACCTTGATGCGTGCTACAGTGTATACTATCGATTTAAACCTTAATACGTGATACAGCGTTTAACATCGATTTACACCTGGATACGTGCTTCAGTGTATACTATCGGTTTAAACCTGGATACGTGCAACAGTGTATACTATCGATTTAATCCTGGATGCATTTTACAATGTAAATTATCACTATTCTTTTAAACCATAGTGTGTTAGGTAGTACTTAATATTAAATATATGTTTTCGGAATCTTCAGAATTAGGACCCGACATTACTAAAATCGATCAGAGTAAATTTGAGTTATTGTATTAAACGTGTATAGTCAAGCATATATTTATGACTGACCCGTTTAAACTGCTTTGTTTATTTCGTAAAAATTATTCATGCATATAACGAGTTGTACTGTTAAATCATCATGGTTTACTAATTACCTAATGATTATCCCTTAAGTAATCCTTTACATTTAGAAATAATGTGTAAATTTTATATAAGGTTCTATTTAAGATTAACGATATTTCCACCTTAAGGAGAATGTCAAATGAGTATTAATCTTATAATCCTTCATGTTAATACGGAGTTTTGCAAAAACAAAACGAAACTCAGATTTGTTGTGCGAAATAGTTCCCAAACATCGGTTTCAGCCTCCATTGAACTCCGTTCCAAGACAGTATATTCAACATGTATTAAATCTGTTTGTAACCTTTCTTTAATTATTTGAGAAGAAGCGTATCGCTCGTAAGTTGTCCAGTAGGAGGTAACTTTGTCCACCGGGAGAGTTTCCAGTATTCGTGTTTTGCACACGGTGATGGGCGCTGTCAACTTATACTTTTGTGCCTGTGTGTTTGGGCTAACCTAACGAACATATTCTTTTAAAACCCTTACGGAAACGAACATCCATGCAACCATACACTGCAGGGTTTATTAAGGTGTATATGAAGCAAAGTCTTAAAAATAGGAAAAACATCACTTTCTCTTCCGAAAGACGTCGTAAAAGTCAAATAGGGTTTGTGACGTTCGTGATCAAAACAAGATAAACAGAAGTTGTGAAAATAAAAATCGTACTTAGCATCAGCATTACAACTGTTTTTGTACGACGCGAACGAATTCGATGTTGTTGAAAACGCTCTCGCCATTCCCAAGTAAAACCCCCCGGAGTTGATGTCGCGACGTCTGTGTCAGAATAATGTTGCCGTCGAGATGTTTTTTTGTAAGCATACGCACATCTGTCGCGATCTTTAGCAAGAACATTGGTCAGAATCAAGTTGGGAATGTTTTGAAGTATTGGTACATGAAACACTTGTTCCAAAGTGGCCGTTTACTATAGCACGTAGTTCATGAAGTCTGTGAGTATGTTTTTGTCTCCATGTATTCCGACTTTCCGGAAAACTGGACCGACGCTTGGACTTGCGGGGAATTAGGGAAGGTGGCGAAGACGTATTTTCATCCCAGTTAACATCATTGTACTTGACGTTCCGTCTCTTCACGGATTGTGTTCAGAGCTGGATATCCGGTTGGATTTTTACACTCTCGCATTCACCGTAGCAATTTCTTTCCGGTACAGATATTTAACGCTGTTGTGGTCGCCATTATTAATGACAATGGAACAACGAGAGCACAAAGAACAAAAATAAATGGAATTCGTTCATTAGCATATTTGTCAGACTTTTCACAGATATACACCTCGAGTGTGACATTTTTATGCGTGTACAAATACGATTGTTTACACCAGAAGATAGTAATAGGAAATTAGACAAATAAAGAGGTCATTAGACACGCGATACACAGCCGCTTTGCGATATGCGTCGGTATCTGCCAAGCTAGTGGGTGACAAATCTTTCGATTTCTGTCGTACGACAGCATGAGGAGAACAAGTCCCGAAGCCAAGACAGTGTTTACGTTGAAGAAGGACTTAACCTTACACAATGTGTCAAACTTGTAGTTGTACCAATTCATATGGGATATAAATTCTCCTGGCAGGGTTGTCACAGAGCTGAGCAAATCTATTGCAGCCATACATAGCACGAAACAACGGAAATTGCACAAATCGTAATGTCGCGAGTAAATGATTAAAATAAGAATGTTTCCAACTATTCCACAAACTATTTCAAAAACAATTAAACATGAAACTGGCAATACAACCCGGCGAAGATCGCTGGATAAATCCTCAGCCGTTATATTCTTAGTATAAATATTTTCCATCTCACAAAATAATTCCGTTTATAATCCGATCAGGTAAGTTGCTAAGCGTATATTCAATTATTAACAGCATAAATTTCCGATTTTTGAATATCACTCTTTACTGAATACAGTTAAGATATCCTGTCATATCAATTGAATATAAAATTAGGACATGCATCTCCAAATCTAAAACAAGGTGTATCACATTTTTGATGAGTTCTGCTCACATCTATATTTTACCCTGTACATTCACTGTATAAAAGAAAATAATTGAACCCAATATAAATTACGTGCAAACATTTCCTTAAAGCTTCTCGACATAAACATTATTGAAAAGTTAGTTCCGTCTTGAAAAGTAATTGTGGATTTATTTCCATTAATTCTGCTAATTATATTTGTTATGTGACGTCACATCTTATAGTCCATCGATAGTTAGTGCGAGGCTTACGAGCAATTAGATCTTATCTTATTCGTCAGAGCAGACAATCTAATCTGCGTGCGAACTGCAACGTCCTGATCATTTTCCTATATTCCGTCACAATCACGCACTTGTTCTCCTCCAGTGACAACAATAATTGATTTCATAATAAAACAACTTGTTTCCCTCTAACATACCAAGAACAAAGAAATATTTACATTTATCTCACAAACAGGTCTAACATTCTTATGTAATTATTGCTTATGTTTCAATATTCCGTTAATCAAGGTAATCGAAGTGCACGACTAAGCAAATATATATTTTTAAGAACTCAAACTATAATTCAATGTATAACTTGCTGTACATTCAATTTATCGGAATTGACAAAGTTCGTCGAGGTTTCTTTGTTCAAGCCAATATTACTAATTTGTGTTGCACAATTTTAGCAGTTAGCTATATATTTTTATAATACGAATTACTACATTATCGTGACAACATAAAACAGTAATATTGTATCAATTTTATGTAATGTTCAATGATGAAGATCATTGCCATCAACCTAAAGCTGACATATTCCATTTAAAAAGTCAAATCTTTATAACATACAGAAAACAATATATTTTATATGAGAACTCCCTTCATTGACGATAACGATATTGACTTGGTCATTAATATCACAAGAAGTACATAACCTATTTTATAAAGAGCATTTCTGACATATCGTGTCAATCAATATTGCACAGGTCTCTTACATATTGTCTTACAACTAGGATATTGTGATGTTGCTTGTTTATACAGTAAATGGCATTTTAGACGTACGCTAGGAAACTGTATTCTTTTACAGAATTTGACTTTCTAACACAGGTTTGAAAAATCACGTCGAACAAATGAATTTGGAAAGGTTGTAGTTTGTCAGCAGGTGTACTTGGTATAATTAATACTCGAGGGTTCTTCAAATGTTAAGCCAATGAAATTTTGTTGTAATTTATGTGCTGCTATATTTGGAAAGATTTACACTAGAATCATGAGTGACTTTTGGATATTAACAAGTTGTTTTATTTTGCTATATGTCGCACAATAAATGCATGGCCGATGTCACCGATGTGCCATCGACATAATTTTGCTTTTGTTATCAACCATATTACAATCATGTGCGATTATACATAAATATATAAATAGTCTACTTGGCTGTCCCAGGAATGTTCATGGACCAAATGTCTAAAAACGATAAACGATTTTAAGATATAGTGCCAATGAAACCTTTTCTAAATTTAGGTATTATGTCTAAGTGTTTAAGTTTCCATATATAAGGCCATATTTCTTTATTTTAGTTTCTTTAACAACAAGCGCTAAGCTGATTGTGATTGGATTGTGAAAATCGCCATGTTCCAATACATCTTCATACTTACAAATCCTTTTTAAACACATTTTATGAAAGTGGTCTTTATCACAGATGTCTAAATGACGACTTTTGTATTCAAAATGTGTTCTAATTTAGAGAATGTTTACATTTCTTTTAAGGTCTCAGTATCATCAAGGGTTAAATAATTAGAGAAAATATAGATGTGCGAATACATCTATGATAGTGTTCAAATATAAATCCCCGACGTTTATTATATACATATGTATGGGAAATGCCAGTAGTATCTCTTATTTGATGACTAACTCATTATATTCTAGTGAGGTAGATAAGTGGGAGGAGCATAACATTTTGAAAAAAGACTACTGAGCAGTTGTCTTTTTTGTCTCTGTGCTTTTTCACAAATACGGAAAATCGCCGATTAAAAATTGCGGCGATATATTCCGCGGTAGCCAACGCGGTGGGGCGCATCATCGCCGCGTTTATCTCTGCTAGCGCCTACTACTTTCGAAAATATGTACGCGGCGTATCGCCGCGATGCGACTTACCGCGATATGCAGGTACTTCAACAGGTAGAGGTGGTACAGATAGAAGATTGTACATGAAAATTGAACCGTGGTCGCAGAATGGATTTCGCATATCTTAGTGAATAAGTTGTTGAGGGGGCATTAAGCGAGACCATAACTTTAGTTTTAGTTTTAGTTGTTCCGATTGTATTAACTTCTGATAAAATGTGAATAATTGATTCAAGAAATGGAGGATTTCTTCTTCATACCCGAAAAGAACATATACCATTCACTGTAAAGACATTGCTCTAAATATATATATATTAAATACACAACCAGAACACAAACCATAGTCAAACGATTGAAAAACGTGCGCAGTTTTAATGAAAAACAGTACTTATTCACAATTACACAACTTTAATGAAGTCATTCGAAATTCAGATATTTTCGATAAGGTGACAGAAGCGTCTTAATACTTTGACAGTTAAAAGGCGTAAATCTTAGGGATCAAAATACGCTATGAATACGAACCAAGATTTGTAGATAACGGATCGAGCTTGTATGAGTTTAATATAATTGACTAGAAATATATGCATAGCTATCTTAATTACCTTAATTACTGTAAATTAACACTTCGCATCGCCGCGTATGGCGGTGGCTTAACGCGGTGGCTTAACGCGGTGGAACACGGTGGAACAACGCGGAGGGCAATAAGCTTCAATCGCCAGGTATATGAAAATTAGATAAAAAAGATAAGGGTAAGGAAAAATCGCGGCGATGTGTGAAATGCGCAAAATTCGCGTGGTTGTCAGTGAACCTCCATTTTGTGCCAAACAATATCATTTTGCTTTCAATAGGAAAATAACAAGGAAAGTATGATCAAATAAATTAAAAAAATATGTTAAGTAATAAGGTCCCTATTGAAAACAACACCTGCTTTACTGTGTCATATCTTTGTTCAAACGAAAGAGCTAAAACAAAAATTCGTGCACCCAATTGATTAATGTAAACATGAGTTAACCAAAGTTGAAACAAAATATATTTTGCAAATGATCAATAGTCAATCAATAATAAGCTTGCAAAGGTTGTCTGTGGTCGTTGACTGCTTTTAAAGAGGCTTCTGTGGAATAAACCGGTATTAAATTTATGATTTTTACCACGATTTTCATCTTTAGTTTATGAAAAAGTTGACGCTTTTATCATGGTTAGTATTAATATGTCTCTTAACAGTTTCAATTAGAAATTGGACGAAAGTTCAGATATGGATATTTGTACTGGTTTCAAAGGCAACTTTTCTTTGCAAAAGTTTCCTTGTTACTCGATTCGAACCTTGTTAAGTGATCGACACAATGCATGTGTTCATGTTTGTATTGAGGGTCAAAAACAACTATTTAAATGCATAGTGCATAGAAGGCAAATTCAATAAGCATAAAAACATGCAGCGAAATAAACTGTACAGTTCTCAATTCAATTTAGCTTACAATACATTTGCAAGTACAAATATAGGAACAATTTTTGGTGCCAAAATGTAAAATATTTTTATCTTTTATTTTTAAAGATGTTATCAAAAGTCAACAATATTCTACTAATTGTGTAGTCTGAATTTTGTTTGCTAGAACATTTATTTGTCGAAGGAGTTTAATGCATACGGATAACTCTCGTCGTGAATTCGCTCAACTACGAAACATGTCAAAACCACTAGCTTGACTTAAAGCAGCCACGTCGTTGCTTGAAAAAAAGAGATGGTAACAAATGATGTAGACGGCAAAAACCTGTTTTAGCTCAATATTCAATGTTTCATAGAGTATACTATTTTTTCTTATAGACTTAGGCCGCTATGCCGCGAGGCGGTAAAGAAAAGTCCACGTCGATAGATTGTCATGTCACTTGCTTCAAACCGCCTGGTCGCTAGTTCGCCAGACCAATACCTTAAGACCACCAGGCCTCTTATATCAGGTATATAGTACATTGTTTATCAAGGTTATCTAAATGATCAGCAATGGTTAATAAGGTTTGCGAACGCTTAATCGCACTCTTAAAAAAGTTAGGAAAGAAGTATGTTCTCTTTGAATTTGTTATCTCCTTTGTAGTACCAAAAGAAACAAGATTGGGCAATGGTAAAAATAGATTAATTAAAATACGCAGGAAGCGATGGTAAATCATTAAGTATCAACGTCTTCAAGTACTTTTGTTTTCAGATCGAAGACTGAAAGATAACTTGCGTTTGATGACACATTAAACTGGTGTTTGGATTAAAGTTTTTGGATCTGTTTACGGAGGATAGCTTGTTGAAATCGATTAAGCTGTTGATAAAGTAGAAGGTTTAACCGATGATAACAATGGTAATTCCTGCTGATTTCTGAAAATAAATGATGTTTTTTTAAGTCAATTTAATCGTAACAAGCATAAGACACTTCAAGAAAATAAAGTTCTACAATGAATGCGGATTGTGTTGCATGTTGATAAAGTTATTTTCGTGCATTTAATAATCTTTGAAATATTAATAAATCATTTGAATTTCCATTAACATGGATAAAATTGTTACTAAATGGAGCATAAACGAAAAGGCACTCAATATTGCAGCCGAAATAAATTATAATTGTTCCGATATCATTGCAAATCGGGCAGTGATTTTCCATAAATCGTGTTTGCAGACGACTTTATTGAAGTGCATACAATAACACCCAAGTTGTTTTATGCTTACCATGTTCAGATTGCGCATTTGTTAACATCCTTGTTGCATACTCGTATCGCACACTTGAATAAAAATGACAATGTGAATGGGTTTGCTTATTATTGTTTTTGTGTAATAATTATCTTTAACATCTGAGGATTTCTCATATTAAGTTGTTATGTTTTGAATTGTTAGTAAAATTTAAAAACATTTATAAATAATAATACTTAGATAATGAATTTGTTGGCAATGGCCAATAGTTTAAAGTATCGGACCAAGGAGTCCCTGGCTCGACTCCCAGCTTCATCGATAAATATATTTTCATTGGTTATTGTTCAGGAATGGTATATATTTCTAAAACACATTTACATAGCAGATATCTAAACTGTTAACATGTTTCTTGATTTTGAATGCTCTTCATTTTTGTGTTTCTTTAGCGCCATTTAGAGCGGACCTTAGTTAATACTGAAATTTCAGTGACAAAAGAGGACAAATAATATAATTTGAAATATATAAACTATAAAATACGCTGTATTGAAAACAATATGTTATTAATAATTCAACACCTTCCTGTATATGCTCATCGTACTGAAACAATGTGCTGGTAATGACCACTCCTTGAATTTCTAAAATTAATGCAATATCATCATGCAATACCTCGATACGACTGTGTATTCACTCTTCAGCTCCCAAGATACAAGGTACAAGATACAATAATCTTTATTTAAAGTCGGGTATGTGTTAACAAGAAACATTAGCTCAATGAGCTATTTTCCGACATGAATAATAGACATACATAACATATCGTATAACAATGAGCTTGTGGCCTGGAGATAAAAGTATACATGTTAAAATGAACCCATATTGGAGCATGCATACACATACAAATAGGAAAATAGGATTAAGGGATATTCCTGAGATATCAATTAAAACATGTTGTTTAATCACTTCTTTCCGTAAAAAGTGCGCCAATCGTATGCGATCGTAACATCATTTCGGAAACGACGTCGTTGAAATTGTGCCAAAGCCATTTGCGCCCAGACGTTTGTTTTGGAATTTAATGCGGGCTGAAAATTAAAACATTGACAAATATTAAAATGTTACTTCACACAATGAAGGTGCCAGGAGATGGGACCATGTATGTGTCAATAAGTGGTTGAGATTCAGTGAAATGAGTTGAATCAGTTATCAGTAACATGATTGAACTGTTGGAAGATGTATCTGATCTTGTGATATGCTGACGTTTTGTTCATTTCCAAACAGGCCCCAATTAACCACTATGTCATTAATGCCTCTGAAAATTTTATATAGCATTATTAATACAATCAAGAACATGAGCGAATACTATATGTGCCGATCAAGATGCGCCTGCTCTTTATACGCAGCTCCAACCAATGCATTCAAAATTATGAAGTTTGAGATGACGACGTTCCGAGATAAACAGGTCAGATTTAACATAAACAATGGATCCATTATGCAGATCAGTTGTCTGGTGAATTTTTAATGTTTGTGAGCCAGATGACGGTCAAGGCTAGAATATCATAATTATGAAGGCCTGCAAACAAGACATAAAATGATGTTGTTGTTATTTTAAAAAAACAACAACTCTGAACTATTCTTGAATGAGTTCATTGTGTAGGTAAATCCAATAGATTGATAACATATTCTTCAAACACTACACTTACTTTTTTAAAGCTGAAATTTTCGTCCAACACTGTGGACATCATCAGAGCAACTGGCCTGACTATCGCTCACTCGCAGCTCTGACACTCGGGACTTCCCGCCGAATTTCCGTAATCCGGCGAAAAGTGGGTTGTAAATCCCAGAAAGGAAGGCCCCCTCGTCCCGGTTCATAACTGCCCCCTCAGTTTTGATGCAGATAGCCTCCTTCGTTTTTCGCACTCTCCAGTCTGATTCTCTCTCTATTACGCGTGCCCCCTCCCAGTCTATTTCATGATTATTTATGTTCTGGTGATCTGTGATTGCACTTTTTTCTATTGTCGATTCTGATTGTTTTCTAGTTGATCTAGTAAATGCCTTATTAGAGTTTGTTTCACAATCTTTTTTGTGTTCATTCAGTCTTATTCCAAATTTTCGCCCCGATTCTCCCACGTAGACTTTATCACAGTTTTTACAAGGTATTTTGTAAATTACTTCTGCTTTCTCTGTTGTTTCCTGTTTGTCCTTGGGGTGCACTAAGATGTTGCGTAGTGTCTGATGTGGGCGCATGGCCGTGACGACTCGATGTTTATTAAACACCCGGCTCACTGCTTCAGATAGCCCTTTCACATACGGAATAACCACCATCCCTTTAGATTTATTGTCTCTATCTGTATGTTTCACTTTTTTCTTGTCCTTGTTTTCATTTTTTCTTTTCAAAATCTCGGTCTCAACCCTCTTTATTGTCCAATCAGGGTACCTTTCTGGGATTTACAACCCACTTTTCGCCGGATTACGGAAATTCGGCGGGAAGTCCCGAGTGTCAGAGCTGCGAGTGAGCGATAGTCAGGCCAGTTGCTCTGATGATGTCCACAGTGTTGGACGAAAATTTCAGCTTTAAAAAAGTAAGTGTAGTGTTTGAAGAATATGTTATCAACAACTCTGAACAGTGTTATGGTCTACTTTTAAGCTGGTTCCAAGAACTTTGTATGCAACACAGTCGATGGATGACGAGAAAAAAGATACTAGACCTGGAAACTCGTGAATATCCCCGGATATGACTACGAGTATAGATAACAAACAGACTATCACGAAGTCAGACAGGGTTTTCATTCCGTATGCACGTGACTGGTAATAACAGAACAGATCAACCCTCATCCCATACGAGCCTATATCAATACTCATTTAACAATGTTACAACAGGATGTAAGAACTTTATAAATGATAGATATCTACCGGCTTTTTGATATAAAAAAGTATAAGGAGAAAAGGTAAGAGGAGAGGATGTGGAGAGATAATTGAAAACAATATTAAAAACAGAAGTAGACATGTTGCGCTACTTTTGCAACGGATGTTGACATTTGTGTATTTTTGCCATGAACATCAACAATTTGAAGGGTTTACTTGTTGATGTTGTTGTGATGAATCATGTTTGTTGGTGCCAGCAACATCATCCCGATCAGCATAATCATGAATGCTGGTGCCCCTAACATCATCCCGATTATCAAAAGCTATGCACATGACAAGGAGCTTCCTTAATTCTGTCAATATTTTTTGGTGTTAACTAGGTAATTCACACTTCTATTTATGTAAAAAAATGATACAATGATAAAATCTTAAAATCTTTTTGTTTTCATTAATTATTGTTTTGCGCTTCACAAAAAACATTTACATTTGTTTTCGTTAATTGTTTCAAGTAGTTGTGCATCCACATGCAAACAACTTAAGATAAAAATATGTTGACGCATCTTTTCTTTCTAAACATTTTAATATATATGCTTGAGGTACAGTCAAAACTCGCTATGTCGATCTCTGATATCTCACTTTTCCGGCTGTGCCGAAAAAAAAATCGCAGTCCCAAATTTATACCTTAGGTTTCTATATGAAACCATTCTGCACATGTCGATTTTTAAATATTTTGATTTTGCTGTTTCGATGAGATATTCCACCGTTTATTTTTTACACATTTCTTGTGTAGTTAGGTTAAACTGAAGATTGGGCGTAAGTGTCGAAAGGTTTATAACAGTTAGCGGCATGTCGCTTAATAAGCGTTTTTGTCGGACTAAGAAACATTTTATATTGTAAAGTTGTTTGTTTATGTATTAGAAAAAGAAAACGTTTATTGCTTAAGCGCTGCCATGAGGCAGTGCTTGTCATTTTAGGCTTATATATAAAGGTCGAAAGATAAGATCACAATCTGGAAGAGGATAAAGCACTACCATAGCGATCCAAACTTGGAATTTCTGAAAAGAATTCCTTCTTGTCACTTTGCTTTGCAATATGGCAAATAAGAAAAAATAAATCGAATTCACTGCCAATGCTGACGCTCTGTTCGCTGTCACGCCATATTATGATTCAACAGTTTCGCGAGACAGACGAGATGCGCCAATTATCAATACTTGATTTTGCGAAACTTAAATCTGACTAATGCTATAATATGTCTTATCATATTTCAATGTTGCTTGTTTAAAAAATGTGCTTTTTGTAAAAACAGACTTTACAATTTATTCATTTATTGGCTTTCTTTTATATTTTTACATTTAGTATACAACAGCCTGTACAACATATGAACGATTTCCACAACCCAATGCATAATCGGTGTCGAAGTTAACATTCGGTTTGACGACTTCGAACTAAAAATAAACTGAAAGACATTTGATAACAGACTGAGAAATTGAAACTTGGGTCGTTGGAACATCCGTTCCTTCAAGGTTTTAGCTCGCACTCCGGCGTCCTCGAGCGATCGCAGTTTTACTGAACAATTTTCCATTTTAAGTTTGCTGTTTTCACGACTGAAACACATCACACAAGCGGTTCGATTGCAGATATAAATATCAATGAGAATAAATTTCGGATCACAATGCCACAACTTTTTCCCGAGGTCCCAACGACTTCGACTTTACGTGATTCAACAGTATGTTTTGTTTACTTATAGCATAACCCATGCCCCATAATTCTTCGGGATACTTTGTCTTAATTCAAACCTCTCAAACAACCCACTTGTAATACAATTATCACACAAGTGTTTTTCTCCTGACATTTAAGAAACAATATCACAGGTAGCAAGATCTATGCCGAGATACTTCTCAATGTCATTATCCATAGTACTACTTTTGGATGAAAGCCATAAACCAGCAGCGTCGGTGTGATTCAAATTGACATAGCCTACTCTCTTTAGAATTTAAGAAGCATCAATGTAATTTAATTGTCATCTCCACAACCCTCCTGGACCGACTAAATGATCATTTATGGTATTAAAAATGTCATCGCCAACTCCTTCCACGACAGGCATAAGGAGCATCAGTGTCATTCTAATTGTCATTGCTAATTCTCTCCAGATTGATTTATAGTCTGCCTCCCCAGACGACACCATTTGACCTACGTATTTGTTAACATTGTATTCTAAGTGCAACCCGTCCAAGCTAAACTGGAAACACAAAAGCTCAAAACAACCCTTAAAAATAGGTCAATGGTCAAACAGGTACGCATGTCATCAATCTTAAACTGTGTATTTTTGTTATTTAAAAGTGTTCAGAACGCAGTACGATTTAAGATATTATCAAAATATTTTCGTTAGCACAGTTTCGAATTAGGCTGTATTACACTGTTTGCCTGACTAAAATGTGTTTTTTCCAATAGCATTTTGTTTTTATCATGTATTGGTAGTGCAATTTCAGTAACTGCCATTGAACGATTTTCAACAGCAATTATCGTTCTTTGTATGTTACTTTGCCTCTAATGAATCTGCCGCCCATTATGTTACACATCATATAGATAGCGTAGAGGAATATGAAGCAGCTGTTATGGTGTCATCCGGCATATATAAAAAAGGACAGGATTTTCTTTTTATAGTAAAACAGCCGATACTGTCCCATAGATTTGACTGAGACGAGAGGAAATGCTGAGACATTATTGTGAAATAATTATAAGACACCGATTTTCATTAAATCATGATCACAAACGGCATTAATGGAACTGAAACAATAAAAGAACACGAATACGAATATAAAAATCATTTACAAATCAGGCCTTCAAGTCATTGATAAAAACATTGAAAAATGGAAACAAATAAAAAAGAAGGATGATTATGTAAAATGTACAATGTAAATTATATTTTAACATTACACTATCCTGTTGTTTTATTGAACATAAAATTTCGATGTAAGATATAGCATATGGTCTAAAGGTCAGTTTCTATATGTATTAATATTGTTTGACAATTGAAACTGAAATACATTTTTTTCTCCTCAATAATAAGGTTTGCTGTTTTGACGACAGCAAGTAAATGAGTTTCACGTTAGAAAACTGGTTCAATTGCAATTATATATACCAATAAGAATATATTTCTCATGTCAATGTGTTCCGTTTGGTTCTACATGTGTTTTGGTAACTAATGTTACTCATCTCTAACAATTTTGAATGTCTTTATTTTATTTACCTATAACATGACCCATGCCCAAAACTTCTTTGGGATACTTTGTCTAAATCCAAATCCCTCAAACAACCCACTTGTTATACAAATATCATACAAGTGTTTTTCTTCAGACATTTTAGAAACAAAGTCCAAAGTATCGAGATATTTCTCAGTGTTGTTATCAAAATTATATTTTTTAATTGTAAGGCCACACCAAATTGATATTTCGTTCCGCGGATTTACCGCTCCTATTTTTTTGAAAATGTAAAAACAATATTTCTTTCTTATTTATATTGAATATAAGGAAAAATATATTTTTCACTCTTCGCTCGCTTCGGATTTTATGATAACTGACAAAAAAATTTTTTTATTTTTTTTTCGCTCGCTCGCTCCAATTTTTTTTTGCAAAAATCCGAGGAACTAAACATTAATTTGGCGTGGCCTAAGCCATAAACCAGCAGCGTCGATGTGATTTAATTGACATTTAAGAAGCACCATTGTTATTTAACTGCCAACTCTCATCTGGGACCGACTAAAGCACCAGAAATGGTATTCAAAATGCCATTGTTAACTCTCTCCAGGACCGGCTTAAGGAGCACCAGTGTTTTTCGAAATGTCATCGCTAACTCTCTCCAGGACCGTTTTAAGGAGCACCAGTGTTTTTAAAAATGCATCGCTAACTCTCTCCAGGACCGGCTTAAGGAGCACCAGTGTGATTCAAAATGTCATCGCTAACTCCCTCCATGACCTGCTTAAGAGCACCAGTGTTATTCAAAATCCCATCGGTAACTCTCTCCAGGACCGGCTTAGGAGCCCCAGTGTTTTTCAAAATGTCATCGCGAACTCTCTCCAGGATCGGCTTAAGGAGCACCAGCGTAATTCAAAATGCCACCGCTAACTCCCTCCAGGACTGGCTTAAGAAGCACAGATGTTATTTAAGTTGTCATTGCCATCTTTCTCCAAACTGTTTTATAGCCTCCCCAGACGAAACAATTTGACCTATGTATTTGTTGATATTGTTTCTGCAATCGGTTGAAAGCTAAGCTGGCACCCCAGAAACTTTTCCAACTCTTGAAAAATAGGTCAATGGTCCAGCAGGTACACCTGTCATCAATGCTAGATTTTTAATCATCATCACCATGCTAGGCAAAGACAGAGTTAATCACCTAAACCATGTATCAATTGCATAAGTATATTAGTGATTGCGCTCATGTTTCAAGAGGCATCAACGTGTGGAATCTGTTTTAATGATTGAAGTATCCGACGCATAATTATGCGTGTCATATGAGTAATTCATTGGTTCAAGGGTTGTTTATTTTGCTAATGATTAAAGGATATTTCAAGTTGATATTTAAAATATGAACTATCTAACCTAAATGCATTTGCGATCATTATTTTGTTCCTGAATTAAACTGAAATCAAACGCGAAGGTGTAACTTGCAATCATTAAATACTTGATCAGCTTGTTTGGAAAAATAGGTTTGTCCAGATCTTCTTAGTCTTCACGCAAAACCTCTTTTAATTGATACCAAGATAATTTGGCATCAACAGGCAGCCTTAGTTCAATATTTGAGTTTCGAATTCTTTTTCATAACTTCCAACAAAAGGACTTGGCCACCAATTAGTCTGGCATGCGTTATGGCTAGATGTCAGATTAACAGTGTTCTACTATGTTACACTTTGTATTTCGTGTGAAGTATTGCCTTTGAAGAAGGCCGCTTATTTTCCTTTTTGATGAACATTCCAGTGTACTTCTTAGTTGAGATCATGTTTGGTAGTGCTTTTGTAGGTATTTAAACATTAAAAACTCACGAATTACACTGCACATGTACTCAATAACTATATCACATACCATACCCATACAGTTTAACCATTTATGTAAAATTTTCAGATGTTGCTTCATATTATAAGCATAGAATAAAACATGCTCTATCAAATTAAAAAACAAAACAATTTAAGGTAACATTTTGTTGTTTGTTTTGTTATGGGGCCTTCCTTTTTTGAGTTTTCATTGTCGTAACAATTACTGCCAATGACAGGTTTTAAAGAAGTTATCACACTTTATATGTTACTTTGCCCCCAATGATATGCAGTCCATAATGTGTTTTAAACTGCATATTCACAGCGTAAAGGAACATGTAGCAGCTGTAACGGTATCATCCGGTGTATACTATAAAAGGTCCGGACATTATTTTATTTATCGTTTCGTCTGGTAAAACACTCGGTTCTGTAACATAAAATTGACTCAGACGAATGGAAATGCATTAAACATACTGTGAACTAACTACTAATAAGACACCGAATTTCAATAAACCATGATCACAGAAGACATTGACGAAACTTAAAAAAATATGTATACGAACATAAACATCATTCACAAATCAGGCCTTCACGTCATTAATTAAAACATTTATCAATGGAAAGAAATCCAAAAGAAACATGTGTTCAATGTGCACTGGAGTACAATATAATATCCTATCTGAAATCCCTGGTCGTTGCAACGTTTAACGATTGCGATTTTTCAACGTTTATATAGTGTTGCTTTGTGTTCCTCGTACATTTTCCAATATGACTTCTACATTAGCTTAAAAAAGGCCGTAAACAATCGATTTAGTCAGGATTACTCTTGTACTCTAACATAGTAGACAGTTTGTGGAACATTAACTTTACATAACTTTGTAATTTGAATGATTTTATAAAACAAGTCATCAAATTAATTTTAGAGTGTTCAATCGGCATCGTTCTGAGGTGGGGTTCGTATTGTAAATTTTGCAATATATTTAAACAAAACACTATTCTGTTATTTCATTTAACAATAACAATTCGATGCTAGAAATGACACATCCGTTTATATGTACTAGCTTTGTCTGATGGTCAATTTCTGTATATATTTTAATATTTTCTTTTATTGCACAGCGGACATATCTGGGCTGGACAATTCAATCCGTGTCCTCGGATAAGATATTTTACGATCCGGTCCCGAATCAATTGTTCGTTTGTCTTTCTGTGTATAAACTGTAGGTGGCCAATTTTTAAAAAACAACAACAACAACAATATGTTCAGTATTGTCCGGTAAAGATAATAAATTAACGATCATTAACGTTCTGATTTCGTACTATTAGATTCGCAGACACTATATAAGCCTTCCCTTACACTAATTTGACACCAACGGTGTTATTCCTGTTTTAGTTTATCAATGGAAACATACGTATTGTTATATTTCAGCAAAGGCATACCTCTAAAACGCAAAAAAAAATCAACATTTAAAAATATATTTTCTTTTCATATAAATCTGTTTCCTGACAGAATACCAATGATTTAATGTTATTTCCGTAAGGTCATATGAACGGTTTCTGCGGTAAACCGAGGGGAATCCTTTAAATGTTTTATCAGGAATATTGATCATTCGTTAGAATACATCGCACTTTTGTCTTGGAACAAAAACTAAGACTTTGCCAAAGACAAGAGTTTAAAAAGATGTCCGTAGGTTTGATAATGAAAAACTGATTGATATATGTGAAAGTAAACAAGGATTTATGTAAATATGTTAAGTAATAATATAATTGCCAAGTCATTTCTATACAAATTGCAGGCTGTAATAAAAATGAATGAAACTAATTTTGAACTTGTTTATTAAATGTATATTCAACTAGCATTAGGGCTAGATTTTGCTTTTATCATCGTGGAATTCATCCTCATGAAGTGTTGATGAAAATCTTGGTAAAAACATCAGTTTACGAAAGGATTTTTGAAGGGTTAAGTATTTCTAGGTACATCCTCTTCAAAAGCAACAAATTTCTTCAGACAACTGAACGAAGCCACTTCGCTGTTAGACTATTTATCATCAGCAAAGAATGTATGCATCATACATGGTATAATTACAACCAATAGTAAGAAGTAGTACATGGAAATTAAGCTCAAGATTTAGAAAGGTTTGAATAACAAAAATCAGCATAACTAGCCTAAAACATTAATGATCAGCAATTCACGAATGAGCAGTGTTAAATGAAATATGTTTGAGCGGTCAGTGAATACACTTGCGAAAATACAGCCAACCTGAAAGTTTGAAAACGTTCAGTTTACACACGATTCATATGGACATGATGGACAGGCAGAAAATCAGAACTAGATTTACGATATTGAAAATAAGAGAAGAATCATTAAACATTTTAAAATAAAAAAGCAGAACTAAATTCGGGACCGAAAAATAAATTCGAAATAGCGATAATTTCGAATAAACAGTGTTTGGATTAATCTGAATAAAAATACATTACTACACTACTTGTACGGAGTAGGCGACAGTGAATGACAATGTACAATAAAGGATATTTGATATGTGTACAAATGGTATCCACTCATAAAAGTAATATAACACAATTTTGAAAGCATTCTGAATATACATGACTTATTTTCCATTTAATTAAACATTATCAGATTGCATTAAATTATCACGTTTAGGAACATTAGGTTTTTCTGATAATATTGATCAATATATGTGTTTCTTTAGAGTCTGTATACAGGGGACACTAAATTATAAAATAAAATACATCTCCTCAAATATTGCATAAAACGTTGTATATTTTCTCTCTCGTGATCAGTAAAGTAGCTTTGACATCCAGTTTTGTATCAGTGTATCATGTTATCTTTACCTTAAAACGAATAAACAAATGTTTCATCACCTACAGCTTGATTTTGCCTTCTAGCATAATGAAAAGAAAGATACTATAGAGGAGTGCATACATATTTTAACCATGACGTATAATTTGGTCTTATTTTAAAATAACTACACATATGAGAGTTAATACATTTGACATATTTATGAGCCTCTCATTCTTAAATAATATCATATTTATGAAAATATTTCAAGTTTGAATCTATACCAATTAATGCTTTTTTGTAAAAACTCTTTCCAAACCCATATGATTATTTAGTCCCCTAATTCAAGATCCATAAATTAAAATTGGTATAATTGATCTATTAAAAAGATCTATTATATAAGTTCTATGTTGAAAATCAGAAAAACAGATATGAGTTAATTTTAAACAATGCTTTTTATGCTTTTCCTGCTATTGTTTAAAAAGTTGTTGCAATAGTCCCACCAGTTGTAAAAACAATGCATACTTGTATTAACTATTTCTATCTTGTCTACATTGTAGGAGAACAATTAGATTTTCTTTCACATTTTAACAGCTGATTAATATAGCCTTGGAAAAGTTTGCACATCACTTCCATTCATCATATAATATTCATTTATATAAATTAAGTACTTGGAAAATAAAAAAAGAAGAAAACCTTTCTCCCTGTCGTACGCATATGTGTCAGGAAAAGTATTATCTATTGTTTCACGTTGATGGATTTTGGATATGATGGGAATATATAAATTTTATAACATCAAACATAATTCATATTGCCTTTGTAAAATCAACAAACACGTAAAACAAACCGATGTTATTTTGTTGCTAAAAGTTTATCAGGCCATAAAACGTAGTACAAAAATGTTATCAACCGTGCCTAAAACTTACCCGAGCAACAATATACACATACTACTATTAGCTAAACGATCTAACCTTTTTTCATTTTTTGTGTGAAAAGTTTACCAAAATTCGTAAGTAATCTCTTGTATATGAGAGAGTAAATTACATGTATGGTCAATCAATAGTTCGAGGGCAAAGAAACACATCACAAGAACATTAGACAACATATTTTGTTGTAAGTTGTCTGCGATAAGGTAGGTGGAAAGATATTTATCTGCGCTGTACTCGTAGAACTGAGCTATAAAAATCAGTTATTCTGGCATAAAAACAAATAAAACATCCGGAAGCACTTTGTCTATTTCAGCAAAACTAATGGACAGAACATTGTGCGAAGGCCTCCAGTTTGCGTTTAAAACAATGTTCACTTGGAAGTACGCTCTGATAACCAATGCAGTATTGGAAAAGCGCAAAAAGTATATGATAATGTTTGAACCAGTTTGAATATGTATATATTATGTTTAAGAAAATGAAAAGCATTACCATTAACTGAGAAGTGAGTAAGACAAAAATGTAGTGTTAATCAATCAGTTATGTTGTCATTGGAATAAGGCAGCAAAGTAGTTCGCGCTCATACTTGAATATAGGAAGCTGATATCGACGCGGTAGTTCACAAGCAGTGTGGATGCTGTGTTCTGATGAATAAGAGTCTTATTGTTCGTAAGCTTCGCACAAACCATCGACGATCTGTAAGATGTGCCAGCGTATAAAAACTAACAAGTAAACTATTTGGAAGTAAAGGTGCGTTGATATTTCCGGAGGGAACATACAAGTCCTTAAAAGTGCTTTTAAAGAAAAATCAGAAATCTTTGTTGTTAAAAATGAAATAAATCGTTCAACAACTAATCTTGTAAGAATGTCGACGGAACACAGGAGGACTATTTTTCGAAATGGAAACTAATGACACTAACAATATTACGGCTGAGGATTTATCCAGAGATCTACAGCGGGTTATTTTTCCAGTTTTATTGTTAATTGCGTTTGAAATAGCGTGGGGAATAGTTGGAAACATTCTTATATTAATCGTATACTTACGACATTATAAAGAGTGCAATTTTCGTTGTTTCGTGCTATGTATGGCCGCAATAGATTTGCTCAGCTCTGTGACAACCCTCCCTGGAGAGTTCATATCTCACATGAACTGGTATAGCTACAAATTTGACACGCTGTGTAAAGTCAAGTCTTTCTTCAACGTTTACACTGTATGGGCATCGGGACTTGTTCTCCTCATTCTAGCGTACGATAGAAATCGAAAGATTTGTCACCCATTGTCTTGGCAGATACCAACGCGTATCGCCGGGCGACTGTGTATCACGTGTCTAGTGATCTCTTTAGTCGTCTCATTTCCTATCGCTATCTTCTGGGGTAAACAATCGTATGTGTATACGCACAAGAATGTGACCATCGAGGTGTCTATCTGTGAAAAGTCGGACAGATACGCTCATGACCAAATTCCATTCATTTTTGTTCTTTGTGCTCTCGTTGTGCCATTGTCGTTGATAATGGCGACCACCACAGCGTTAAACATCTGCACCGTAAAAAAATTATTAATGGGGATGAAGGATTGTACCTCTTGCAGAGATCCGGCCGGATTACCCGCTATGAACTCAACCAGAAAAGAGCCGGAAAGTCATGTATCACATGAAAACACTTGTTCTGTAAATGGTGATGTGAATACCAATGGTGTTGTGCCTCCTGTCGAAACTCCTTTAAAAGCTCACCGTCGGTATAGTTTTCCGACAAGTCGGAATACATGGAAACAGAAACAACTTCACACACGGCATGAACACCGTGTATTAATGAACGGCCACATTGGAAAAAGTGTTTTATGTGCGAATAGTTCCAAACCTTCCGAACTTGATTCTGACCAATGCTCTTGTCAAAGCCCGGGACAGTTATGCGCATGCGCAGCAAAATCATCTCGACGGAAACATTTTTCCAATATTGACGTCACGGCATCGACTCCGAAGCATATCATTCGGGAATGGCGAGAGAACTATATACGACATCGAAATCGTTCGCGTCGAACCAAGACAGTTATAATGTTAATGCTCAGTACAGTTTTTATTTTGACAACTTCTACCTATCTTGTGCTGATAACGAACGTCGCAGATCCCGTTGGAGTTTTACAACGTCTATCAAACAAAGAAAAAGTGACGTTTTTGTTATTTTTAAGGCTTTACTATATAAACACCTTAATTAATCCGATATTGTATGGTTGTATGGATGAACGTTTCCGTAAGGGTTTAAAGAGAATATGTTTGTCTACTAAGCCCCAATACACAGGAACAGAAGTATAATTTGCCACCGTACATCACTGTGTGCAACACGTAAAAAATGGAAAGTGTGGTGACGTTCAAAAATCATGGTAAACGGGAAAAATAATGATATGTATGGTGTGCATTCAGTATTTTCTTAAAATGTTCTGCGAACTAAAAGTTATTCAGTATTTTAAATTGAATAGTTTGTCATGGATAAATTTCCTGATTTCTATACTAATCAACTGTACACGTTCAGACTGATGTTACTTCCAGGAATTTGGTTGTAAAGATAATAAAGTACCTGAAATGACGTTTATATTGTTTTGCAATTCTAATAAATAAGTTTATTTTCAAAAAGGTATTTATAATATGTCAATTGTAAGCTCTCAGATACATTTGTGATTTCCTTCCTACAAACTAATGAATTAATGGAAGGCTTTTTGCTTAACGGTCGCAAATTCACTGCTTCCAAAATATAGGGAAAGAATGCCTGGTATCTTTATAGTTTTGTGTCTAAATATACTTCTATCATTTAAAAACGGCACGATTATGTCATGATTAACATTAACAAAGGCGTTGTATTTATATAAACATATACGCGCCAATCTGAGGCAAAAAGGTCGGAAAACAATTGAACGATGGCAATACTGAAGATTAAGGTTCGACGTTAATTACGTATCTTGTTGATGTTTGATTTTGCACAAGTTTGGCCAAACAGCGTCCATTCTCTTTCTCTATCATATCGTTTCGACATGCGTAATAGAATTTGATTTTGATTTTAAATTGCTTCACCAGATAATAAATCAATTAACCGATTTCATTTGGTTTAATGTTTATGAATCCAGTAATAAAATACATAAAAGTAAGTTGTGTAGATTAATACATTGTTACATTTCAATTGATATGTGTATGGGTATTCTGATACTAAACCGAACACAGAGTTAGAGTATTTGTTAAAAACAAATGCTCTTTGTTAACGTAATTACTGGAACATGCTTCAGCTATTTCTATCTAGAAATCATAATTCTAGGAAAGCTCAAGAGTGTCAAATTTAAACGCTTTTTAAAGAGAAATAACTTTTGTTTTATGTTTTTATTGTTTGTTAAATCTTACTCATTATTCCTCTGACTAGGATCGTGATTAAAATTGAGGTAAATCGATTTGGCTCTGTAGAGTGTGTTAAATACAAAATAAAGGCGTGATATAATCATGATTTGCCTATTACTCATAGTTTTATAACACATTCATGATGTTTTATGTATTCAAGAATAAAAGACAATGTGTCTCCAATAAGCAATCCATTGTCTTCAACGTTTAATTTGTCGTTTGTTAAAAAGTAAAGAAACAACAGAGACGGACACAGCCGTTGGAACAAAAAAGATCAGTTTCCTTAAAAGAGCAAAGATTTAAGCCAAACAGACGCTAAAAAAACACCCACTCACAAACTTACAAACACGAATAAATAACTAGTAAATTTGTTTGAATTGTACTAAGATATTGTTGTACAAAACATATAATTGTTTACAAAGGATTATAACAAGTCATAAGGTCAGTTGGACTGAAGGAAAACCTAAACGAGACAAGAAACAGAAAGTTATAGCATTCACAAAGTATCTTGTCATTAGGATATCAATGAGATTGACGTTTACTGAAGAAAGTTCAATTGAGATGTATTGGCTGATAGGTATATAAAAGATTGCATCACGAATAACATTTTGTTTTTGTTGAGAAAAATACCAATTATGCATTAAATCAAAGGTCAAAGCAAATAAAGAATATCAACAGCCAACAAACAAGACAACATAATTATCAAAGCAACATTCATCAATAAACATAATAGGTACCGTCTTAGAATGGTCAGCGAAAACACAGAGGAGTCCAATAAGAACTTGAAAAATAAACTTAAGCCTTTCAGTCTTAATCGGCTGTCTTTATTATTCTGACAACTTGCGATTACATTTGATTAAAATATATTCAAGTTTTCCTTTTTTCAAAACACCGTGGCTTAAGATAAGATAAGATAAGTTAATCTTTATTTCAAGTCGGTTATGATAAACATCATAACACTAGACAATACCTATCTTCCAATTATCCAGTTGTCATTGTTTATTTTCCTGAATAGAAAAATGCCCATAGATTCAAAGCTGAAATACGAATGGATTGACATTAACCTGTATATAAATTATAATACTACGGTCGGATATAATATATAGAGAAAAATTGTTTGTTTCAGTGTTAAATCGCAATATTTTTCACGGAGTGAGCACCAAGAGGTATATTTCACGAGAGGCGTATTTACTTTTGGAGTTCACGATGCAATCGAACACAGAAACAAACATTTATTTATTTTATTATATGCAAAATAATCTTATAAATGACATTGTATCGAGTTTTTCTTTCAGAATATCGCGCCAAATTGTATGCGACTTTTCTCGTTATTTCGAAGCTGACGTTGTTGAAATTGCTTGTCAGGCTTGTGAACGCTGATGTTAGATCTGGACGTGATAACATGCTGAAACTTTAAACAGTGAAAAATATGAAATTGATACATTCACTGTTTGAAACAGTGAGCTATCGATTAAATTCACTGATACATCTCTATAAACCATGGAACTTCCAGATCTGACATATAAGACAGTTATACCCCATCTATGTTGTGATTTGTGTGTATTTTAAAGTTAACTTCCGTATTATTTTACAAATGTTCAATGAAAAAAAAACGAATAATCCTTGAAGCTAACGGTATTTCAATAGCCCTGTTTAGAGGCACACTTATGCCTTACAAACTCTTAACGTTAAATTACAGTGCACACATGCACACTATAAACACTAAAACAATTAAAACTACAGGGACACGCGCAATGATCAATGTCACATCGACACTAAACGAAAGACACATAAATGGTATTAGACATAGCCAATACTTTACAAACCATCACAATCACAAACATCAATACTGTTATGAGAAAACGGCGAGTTGACCACCTAAATTGTTTAAGATGATTTTTGTAGGGGGAATAAACATCTTAGTATGTCAAAGTATTATCTTAACAAAGCTTTTAAACATAGAAATGGTAATTTCAATGAGACTTAGTCAGGTTTTTCTTCTGTTACAGTAGATACCTTGTGTCTGAAATAATCTGTGTTGCTTGGTTCAGTGTGCTGTTATTTTATCAATCGAAGTTGTATATTGCTTTATCATTTGATTTTTTTTATTAAATACTTGAATATGTTCCAGTATGCAGTTTAAATATAGCACATTTAAATGTTGAACATAAATCATAATAACAATCCTCAGGGCTATCAATGACCAACTTAAACATACAAAAATCGCACGTAGTTTTTACAATTTTTGATATAGAATTTCATTTTTAGACTGCGTTATACTTAAATAAACAGAATATTACAATGTCGACAGGAATTTAGACATATGCTTGTAAACCCGTTGATGTTTATATGCTTATTTTTTAATAAAGTGTAGATCCCGTAATATTCTTGCGTTTTTAATGTTAAACTGTGAGGAAACGTTTCTAACCTGTAACAAATTACAGAGGATTTTGATGATTTATACTTATACCTTCATTAGTATAGTCCATTATAAGTAGGGGACCCAACGTTAGAAGAATGTTTAAAAATGATTTTAATGTAAAAAATATACACAAATCATTTTTCGAGCAATGTCTCTAGTGAATAAAGTTGTTTGACGAGGATCTGGTCCTTGCAAATACTTTTTGGTAAAGTTAACATGGATGCCTTGAAGACCAAAAGTAAATTTTGGAAAAAAAACATTAATTATACGGGGGGTCGCTAATGAATACCTCAAATTGCCTATTTGCATTTTTTTGCAATATCTGAGGTGGTCAAAAGATTTTTTTATGTTTTCAAGACTAGATCTCGGGCGAACAACCTGTTTGAAATACTAGACTCACTGAAGGTATTACCAATGGAGTGCTATAAGTTTATCTGTCGGAACACCTCTCTTTAATTTTTGCCATCTTGGGACACCTACTATATTCTCATTTTTTATTAGACGCATCAATGTCATTTTCCGAAAGGTTATTTTATAAGGCTCAACCAACCGATTTGTGCAAACATGCAAAAATAACTACTGGGGCTTAAACTTGTTATCATGGCTCCAAAGATTGATTCAATACTTCAATGAGCCGTGTTGTATAGTTTATGAAAGTTAATGTTTATTTTAACCACATCTGCGTATAATTTGCCAACATTTATGTAATATATACCTTAAATTCTGTTCAAAAAGTGGTTGACTTACAAAGAACCACAGATGTTTCATTTTCATCTAAACTGTCAATTGAGATTCCGGCATTCCCAAACATATCTTGTAGAAAAATATCCAGATAATTATGACTTTTGCCAACACGTCTGTAGTTTCTATTGTATTATTAAAAACAATTCTCCGACAGATGATAACTTCGACAAATATTGTTTATTTTCATGCGGATATAAATAAGCTTTTATAGTAAAATACAATTATCGCTTCTGGTTAAACAGAATGTAACATTTATGAAATGAGACGCACACATCTCACACCAGATATAAATATTAATGGATCTGTAACGGTTGTTATTTCCATAACTCTTTTTTTAAGACAACAATACATCACTACAATAAAACTCTTCAGATATGAACAACTCATTCAGATATCACGTTTATGTAATACATGCATACTTGCAACAGAAAAAAAACAATGCCATGAGAAAAAATAAACAATGGTTTTGTATGTTTAATGTCATTTTCATCTGCAGATTTTTGTTGTTGTTTTAATTGATAGGGCTATAAAAAATAAAGAATACTGTTGGGCTTTTAGGTTTGAAATTTATTAAGATCTGTCTGATTGGACCATGGTTGTCAATAATATTGGGAAGCAAAAAACTACTAATACAGTGACATATTTCTTTTGTCGTAAACCGTTTTCCGTACATAAGGCTAAGAAACAATGTTTTATGCATTTGTCTACACTTGTAGTACATATAGCAGTTTATACAAACAGTGACAAAATATTACAATTCTTTTAACCGCTCGTACTTCTTGGACAGCAATTTTAACGTTTCACTAACTTGAGTTAAAAGGGCATGCAAGGGAATTAGGTAGATAATTAAACACTTGACAATAATGTCATAGACGAAGTGCAAATTTGACAATGTTTAATGCACATTTCTAACACTCTGCTGTCACCTTGTGACCCTCAAAATCAAATAAATGTCATTTATTCAGGAAATAAAATTCAGATTCAAAGAAAGAAAAAAATACAAAATGGCGATTAAGAAAAAGTGTGCCATCAACAGGATAACAATTGTCGATAACTAGCATACAGTTTTTCTACAGTAAATTAGTTAATTGTTGATGACAATGTTATGCATGAGAATGGTTATATGAAAAGATAAGATGCTTTACATGTTTAACAAACATATTTTTTTTAAATACTAAGAACATACACTGTAAAAAAGTGCATTCGGTCAGTTATAAATTAAAGGAGAAGACCACAGACATCCAATCATAACAGTGTTCCTACAGCTAATGGAATTTCTTTATGACAGAGTATTTTTCATGGGAATGAAAATTGATAACATAAGGTATCTTATTAGCGTCTACTTCATTTGAATAAATGTCCAAGAAGCAAAGCAAGGACATCGATTTGTATTTTCAAACGTCATTGAGCATCTGGAACAAAGTGATTGAAGTTGAAGAGCGAAAAAGAGGTTGCACTGAGGGACTGATGGCGATGTATTGATAGTGGCATTTTAAAGCAATATTTCATAATAAGTCTCAATTTGCATTGTTTAGAATAATATTCCTTAGAGATAGCCATTGTCGGGTCATGTTGCTGAGACGTTGAGGCTTCCCCGAGTATTTGGAATCATTGGCGAAAACAATCGTGCATGCGGCAGTTGAGACGTACCGGATTATATAAGATGATCTGCACTATAGACTTACAACAAGTCTAAACAGAAATCCACCGGCGTATATGATATACCAAAGGTCCCATAAATGTATGTAGGGATTGTTTACGTATAAGTACAAAGTCTTGGAAAAAAATATGCAAGAACACATACAATATCTGCTGAAGTTTATCAACTCTCAGAGGTTGATTATCATTAGAAATTACAAAGTTGTTGATTATAAGTATCTTCCATGGCCGAGAGTGTAAGATAGGTTCATCCCAATCCGAACGTAGGTTGTTTTGTGGAAAGGAGGTTTACCTAGTTTCCGCAAAACACCCTACGCGAGGGTCGGGATGAACGTATCTTATGCGAGCGGCTACGGTAGATGTTTTTCTCCCACCTCAGGTAAACAAAATTAAGTAAAAATGATTTTTTGACCGGAACTCTTTAGTGCTTAGTGAGAATAATTGCGTATGAATATGCGATAATTCGTAGTTGTCATAGATATGCACGCAGTGATTCAGATTATGTGAATAGTCAAATCGGTCTTAAAATAGTTCTAAGGAGAGTGAAGCATTAGTTCTTGAAAGGGTGTGAGAACTGTTTTATGGTGACATTTGAACCAATAAATAATTAATTAGCGTTCTAAATATTGCCACAAGATAAGATTTTCATGATGCTTCTGACGACAGTCTTCAACAAGAGAGGCAGTTACAGTCTGGTGATCATTAAAAAGGAGTTCCATACGGGCATTTTATATTTGCCCGTGAGCAAGATAAGAATTTCTAGCATGATTAAATTATCGGATCTACTTATCTGAGGTGGGAGAAAATATCATCTTCGGTATTTTCCTCGAAACAATTTCAGGGAACTATGTAATTCATTCACCATTATAACAAAATACATATTGTATAAATTTCAGCAAACCACAGATTTTAAGTTAATGATGTTAATGCATATTCTCGTCGCTTTGCTCATACGGCCGTCCATCACACTAATTAATAACTTTATAACTTCTGGTGGGATTGTAATGAAACTTGAAACATAAACAAATGACAATATTCACAAGTATAATATGCAAACAAAACCATACTGCTAGCTTCAGTTATTATTGAAGTATCTCCACACCTTACTTGTGTTGTATGCAAAAAAGGAAGCTGCTTGTCCGGACAAAAACATAAAGTATTGAGATCGAAATGGAATGTTGAATATAAATATATAGCCATGACAGTAAGTACCATGAACCAGAGCTGTAAGTTATTGGCCGATGTTTATTTTTTTCCGTAGCATAATTCGTAACTTTTTTGACATGTGGAATTAAAACTCCAAATACTTTATATGAAGTTTAAAATCCAAACTGTTACCGTAACATATATTCATAATTCTGGAGAAGTGCATTGCACAGGAACCACCACTCTATGAGGAATGTGCCTCCTATACATGAGAGGTGAAGTACATAGGAACCACAACTCTGTCCGCTATATAGTGTTTAAACGTATCTTTAGTCCGGAGCATAAATCAAATTGTGTTTTGAGATATTTGAGGTATTGCCTTATACCTTATATCTTAGTAAGTAGCAATGCAGTCTTATGAACAACACAACTGTCATTGGTAAAACTGTCTTTGCTGTTGTTTTTAATTTATGGCGGTAAGTTGATTTTCGTACCTCTCCTTATCCAGAAGACCTAGAGGTAGAGACATTTTACCTTATACTTATAGAGTAATTTTGCGAGGGGCATCATAACCATAACTCTGTTCTATTTTTTTCTAATGAATAAATGCTCTTTGTCCGTTTATATATGGTGGCGTTTCTCTTAAGGCGATCTTTTGCAGTCAGTTAAATAATCAATATGTATCATATTACTCATATAACGGTTGGGTATATGTTTACTGGATTTTTCAATACATTTCATTCTTGTGTTGATAACTTACAGGCTTGGTATATGATATTCATCAAATAGCCATATAGTCGTTAATAATTATTATGGTCTTCCAATAAGCCTGGTACTATACATAACAAATGATAGTAAAATTTTAAGAATACGGTTGAATACTCATGAAACACTCAGGGAACGCCTCTTTAGCTGCCTATTCCTAGACGTTACACCAACACTCTCGACGCATAATTATTAGGCCCTGGACCTGAAGTCTCTTAACAGAGTCAGTATTGTAAGTTTAAATACTGAGATGATCCATTGTAGTTTCCATTGTATTTCTTCTTCTGCAGTTATTCAAAAGGGCTTTCCAAATTATTTAAAACGATGTCATGTCGTTTTACCTGGTTTGTTTGATAAAACCCGTGTTTCTGTGAGTATTTGATATTGCAATGAAATAAAAGATATTTCTTAACACCTGGCAACGCTTGTGCGTGAACTGGTTAACGAGATAAAATTTGAACAATCTTGTAGCCTCATTTTGTAGTTTGTGCCAAACGTAAGATAGTAGACGTCTGAAGAGATAACTGATTAAATAAAATTTTGAGATAACTATCTATCAAGATATATTTATGTATGTTTATAAGAGAAGGGTGTGAAATATTTTTTTTACATTTTATACAAAAATACATACAAATATTTAAGCACTTATTTCTGGACCAATTAAAATTAGGTTATTATTATTAATATCTTTCCATTGTTCACCTTTCCATGAAAATGCTATGTCACTGGTTTTGTATTGTAGCACGCAATGTCTCATGAATCTCAACCAACATGGAAACAGCGGTATACATTATGGACAGTTCCTGCGGACGAATTAACTACATCCAATGTTTTAGTCTAACGAAACTGTCCATTGACAGCAATGCAACATGCAACACTCCTTAGCCTCTTTAGTGGTATGCTGTTGTTGTTTTTCAATTGTCATTGATACCTTTTCAATGACCGCAAGGGACCTGAACATAAAATATTTTCACTCTGTAACCACACAAGAGCAGTAATTAGCGTGTACGTGCATTCAGCTGTAGCTGATTTTTGAAAGTATTTTTTTTTCTTTTCATTTCGACACAAACCATATATTACATTGAGAATGATTCATATACTGTTATCAGTTTCTGACAAATGCACTGAGCATAGGGGAACATATTTAAAGAGGCGCAACGTTTGACATTCACGATAATCTGTACCACCTAGCATTTATGCTAAGTGTGCCAAAAGTTATATATTTTCTCATCTCTCAAGTTCTTTTTTCCTTATACCATCGTACGTTTTGATTTTAACCGTAGAACACGGTTTGAAAATATATATCGTTATTCAATACGACTAGCAAAATGATTGAAAAATAACTAGAACTAAAACTACAAATTGGCTGTTTAAACAGTAAAAGAAACAAAACAATAAACATCTCAACAGTTATATCCTAGATAAATTACTTCCGGTTAGTTATCATAAAATGAAGAACACCCACTATAGGCGTCCGTAAAAAGTCATGTTATTATTATTTTAACTGTTTCTTAAGGAAGTAACTCCTTTGAACGATTCTGAATATTGTTTATTAAATGCATATTTTCATTTGCACTAGGCCACCAACCTCCCTAAAAACCCTAATGATTGTATCTTTTGTGAACATTTTAGCTCTCTGAAAACACACACTGTTATCGTGGAGGAAAAAGACAAATAAGCTTTTAGAATTATTCGCCTACATTATGGCATAATCCAAGTGGTATAAGGCGTGAGACCACAGTTATTTTTACTATATGTTTCATATAGACACTAACCTGGCTTTTGACTTTATACACACCCCAATTGAAAAACAAGGACATGGCATCTCTAGAACAATTCAAGACACAAAATATAATCACAAGAAAACACCATGTTAACCATTGACCCGACTGTCAAAATTGAGTTCAAATACATAACCCTTCCGCCAGGGAGTCAATCGGCTACAAACAACTAATTTTCAGACTTCCACAAGCTATGATTTTTCCAATATTTACATTGAAAACTATCAATTTCTGCAATAGAGTGTCAACTTCAGTCAAGTTCTCTGCAAAAAGAACATTTTTTGCTTCTTTTTCATTCAATTTTAATAAAATATTGATACTTGAACACAAGCATTCTTTGTTTCTGTATTCACATCCGGATCTTGGTCAACGGGGGGCAGATAACTGTGGTCTTGAGCCTATTTAAGCAACATTTTTTCAGAAACAGACTTCAAAACTCCTATAGTTCAGCTTCAGGCTATATGCAACACATACTGAAAGTTTGGCAATGATATATCAAACACTAAATGAATGAGACAAGTATTAGCACCTGTGGTATTTTCATAAAAAGCAGAAACAGCCATTTTCCTCAAATGTTAAGCTGCAAACCTTTGAAGAGCCATTATTTCCTTATGCATTGGAATAATTTGACCAAGTAAAGTTTTCCTTGTAGCTTTTAATGGTGTCTATAGAACAGCACCACAAAACTGGCCTGCCTACTCTTTTAAGATTTTTTCTAAGCAAAATAAGGTTTTTCCACTTCATCGGCTTAGTGTTTTATATAAAAAATGACATAGAGCCCAACTGAAATGCCTCAACTTGTCAAAACTTTGCTTTTCTGGTCCACTTATATACAGAGGTAACAGAACTGTTCAGTTTAACACAAGAAATTTAGTGATAATGTGTTAATAGACAGTCTAAACAACACTATATGCCAAATTGTTGGCTTCCGGGACAAATGGCGCAACAAAGGAAATGGCAAAAAACACACCAAAACTTAAAGATTCATGACAACTGCTAGTGTTTTCATGTATGAGGTGGCTACATGATGTAAAAAATGCAGAGATAGCATTATTATGCCCATTTTTAAAAAAAAATTACTTTAAGAATCTGTTTTGAAGGCTAGATTTGGCATTAAATTCAGAGTACAGCACTTCACTATTGTCTATAAGATGCTTATTTACACCTGATTTGCTATAAATCTCACTCTTTGGAATCATTTACACACAAACAAGCACTACAGAGTTGACTAACATCTTCATTCTTCTGAAATATTGGATTCAGAGCTGCATCTCCTGGATTCAGATTGCAGGACTACCGCCTGGGGAAAAGGCCGCAGCCAACTGGAGCTTATTGGCACATCATGATCTGCAAGCAAGACACAAAAGCAATGTTTTACACAAATAAAACTATCTGCCACTACTGTTAAAGTTTGAAAAAGGCCTGTAAACACTCATTTGAGGCATACACAACCTTTAATATAGTCATAAATGTGATAAATATGCAGAAAAGTTCATGAATTCAAAGATTTTCAGGACAAATTTAATAGAATATATAGTCTTTTGGACATTTTGCAATCAGTTTTTAACAACTCAAAGGTAAACCTCATCTTATTGAGTACCCAGATGCATTTTGCAAGCATTCAAACCAGACATGCTTAGAATTTCTTCTTACTTAGAGATGGTATTCCTTTCTTGAAAATCCTTGCCGAGAGCCGGTATGGAAAACCACAGAGACCACAGTTTTACCAGCACTGGTTCTTGTCCTTGAAAATTCCTCTGTGGCTACAGCAACCAGGCTGGCTATTAAAATAAGCAATAAATTAGGGTTTTTAAAACATTTATACTGTATTAAGGTTGTGTTTTTTAATGCATTAAGGGAAAAGGCTCTATTCTTTATGAAAGCTGCTCACTTTTTATTTATTTTGCCTTGAGAAATGTCAAGTTTTTCAATGAATAAATTGAATAAATGAATGAATTAATGAATATATATGAATGATTGATAGAATGAATTAATGAATTAATGAAAGGTGGCATTATTTCTTTAAAATTGGGATCTCATTGTGTTGCTGTGATTGTTAAAGTATATGTTTTCTTGTCCATAAGCTGAAAATCATATGCACACTAAATAAAACATCATTCTGCATCCTATATGCAGTAAGTTTTGTTTAATTGCTTATAGAATTTGCAATTATTGTAATGTTTGCTTAAAAGAGTAAACAAAATGTGTGAATAGATGCACAATACAGACCAAAGACTGATACAAGTCAGCAGTTTCATTAGAAAATAATATTATTATTAAAGCCACACCAGAAATGATTGACAACATGAAAGAAATTCATTTAGGAATGGAACAAACAGTCTCAATGGGCTTTTATGACCAAACTGTCTCACTTTGTACTTCAGTTTGGATACCATTTTCTAATATATTATCTTGAAGTACTTACAAATTACAGCATGTTGGCAAACACCAAGTACAGCTTGGCCTCTGGTGGGCAGCTTGGTGGGGGGGGGGGGGGGGTCTTCAACAGACAGTTCCTCCTGGGTCTGCTTCCTATGTTAAAAAAATCCCTCCATTTATACTTTGGAATTGAAAGTGAGGCTTTCATTCATTAGTTACCATCATTTGGAACTATTTCCAAACATTAAATTGAAAGTGAAAGTAGTTTTTTTTAAAAATGTCAAAAATATATAAGAAAATTATATATTATTAATTTATATAATGTAATATAAGATTTTCACATTTCATACTCAAACACCAATATTCTATGGCTAAGCACTGTCAACTGGCCAAATTTCAACCAGATAGCTGTATAAATTAAGAATTTATAACAATTTAAAATAGGCCACCCCTCCAAAAGCTTCCTCTATATCAGGCGTGAGACCACAGTTATTTTTACTATATGTTTCATATAGACACTAACCTGGCTTTTGACTTTATACACACCCCAATTGAAAAACAAGGACATGGCATCTCTAGAACAATTCAAGACACAAAATATAATCACAAGAAAACACCATGTTAACCATTGACCCGACTGTCAAAATTGAGTTCAAATACATAACCCTTCCGCCAGGGAGTCAATCGGCTACAAACAACTAATTTTCAGACTTCCACAAGCTATGATTTTTCCAATATTTACATTGAAAACTATCAATTTCTGCAATAGAGTGTCAACTTCAGTCAAGTTCTCTGCAAAAAGAACATTTGTTGCTTCTTTTTCATTCAATTTTAATAAAATATTGATACTTGAACACAAGCACTCTTTGTTTCTGTATTCACATCCGGGTCAACGGGGGGCAGATAACTGTGGTCTTACTTTAAACGTTCGGTCTGGACATGCTGAGCATATTCTTCGGATTTAATTAAATCGTCTTCTAATTAAAAACGAACTTCATGAGTAAATGATGTAGCGATAAGACAACGGACTGGCATGCGAGATGACCTATGACCTAATTATAGTCTGGCCATCGCATATTTCAAAATACCTTTTGGAGTTTCCCACTCACCGGAAACTTTTATAGAAGCTGACCTTACGGCCACCTAGAGCACTACGAGAATTGGCGTCTTATTAAACAGGCCAGGATGTGGGGGGAACCCGGCAAATAAATATTGAGGGGTTCAACAACAAAAACAGCAACAAGAACTTCAATGTCGGACAACTCTATTCTGCTTAGTTTAGGCTTATTTAATCGCTAAAAGCATTGATATGAATACATTTTATTCGAATTACATAAACACAACTTTTCAACAATTCAGCTCTGTTGTTTGATTAAACTGTTTTTTTTTTCAAGTTTGATATGTGCATGTGTTGCATGTTCCAGACGAAACATGCTGTGAATTTACAACAAAAAGGTCAGAATTTAAATATCTCTTTACGTTATTCTACGATACATCCATTTGAAGAAAGTTCAAAGTTGGTCCCATTTTGCATGTTAGGTCCCATGGGACAACATTATATGGAAAACCCATGACGTCAATAGTTATCAATGCCATTAAATTTTGATACTGGCGTAATTAGGACATTCGTTAAACGCATTAGATCGACTTCAAGAAATTGTTGTTGATACTTTTATACAATTTTACGATAATCACTTAAATTTATGATAATAAATCCAAGTCGTTTTACATTTTAGACAATTGTTTGATATAAAACGAACTTTAAAGTCAATCATTTATATTGAAAATTTCCCTTTTTCTTCCTCTCAAGAGTAAGTTACATAACCGATGAACTTTTTATCATCTATTCATACACATGCACAAAACCGAAATGTACGTGCTTGTTCTTAGAAATTGCCTAACGTTTGTGTTAACAGTTTGTATTTTAATTGATTTTCATGACTAGGTCAATTGCTAACATGGATTCTTATAATATAAACAAAGTGATGTGTTAAGATTAATGAAATTTTATTCACTCGAACTGTCCATTCATTGCTCGATGCTTTAAGTGTATGTCATAACAAAATCAAAACAAGCAGTTGTTTGGCATTCCATTATGTTTCAATTTTTAACTTAACCACCGAGCAGCATGTTGTCCTGAATAAATACATTTCTTTGTTAGACAGTATTTGAATTATATAAATAGTACAAAGCGTAGGTGCTGTTAAATTCACTTAAACTTTGTACACCGATTCAAACATTCGACGAATACTGTGATGTTGTTTTTTGTGCGGAAACAGTTCATTTTCACACTGGACAATTAATTATTATTGCGATATAAAAATACCTTTTATTATAATTACTTCGGTAATATTATCAATATTGAATGCAAGGCACTCACAATCACAGCCGAAATATAATATTTATAACTGTTCCGTTAGTTTGCTTATCGGACACGAACTCTCTATAAATACTATTTGCAGACGACATAATCGAAGTTGTTACATTTAACCATCAGTAGCAATGTGCTCATCATGCTCCCATGACGCATTTGCAAATGTCCTTCACACTCGCTTGTCACGATCGAATTAAAATAGCTCTGCGAAGAAAATCGTATTGTGTGTGTGTGCTAAATGTCTTTTCACGTCTTATGTATTGTGTATTAAGTCGATACAAAATCGTAAAGATGAAATGGTTGGATTGTTAAATATGTAACAATGGCAGATTGGTTAGGGTATCGGACTATGTATCTCAGAGTGCCAGCCTCGACCCCGTATTTGAGCACCGTTGCTGAATATTCTGTCACTGTTTATAACATGAGAAACGTAAAGTTCTCTTATTCACAAGTTCATAGAAGCTTTAAAATTTATTTCTATGTTTGTTGCTTTCTAAGCTTTTCATGGCTAATGCTACACAATTACGACGTACAGATAAAACAAATCCTTTAACCTTTAAATAAGTTAAACCCAGAAGCAATATTCAGCGCGAAATTACGGCAGGAAAAATGGACCATAAAGTGTAGATTATCATTAAAGCCTAACAAAAGATCTGATATATGAAACCTATTACATATATGGAAAACAGAATGGTATCCAGAATCAAACACGGATCGTTCCGTTCATTCATTGAAAATAGATGGTCTCGATATTATCAGGCCATTCTCCTACACAATGTACTCCCCTAATCAAAAGTTATTTGGCTGTGTTGTTCGTTAATACTACTCTCCTTAAATTTGTTAGTACCATCAATCCCTCGACATGTTGTAAAAGCACTTAAGTATTTTGAGAATCGCTTAAAGGCAAACATTCTTTGCTTTATATACATCTAGTACCCGTTCATTATTATAACAACAGTTTTCAATAATATCAATACATTTGATAGCATGCGTAGAAAAAGGACCATTTGAAAATTTAAAACCCAGATATTTCTTTCAATAACAGCCCTTTGAACGGGACAGTTAAAACGTTCTGTCAAAGTATCAATAATTCTTCTTAAAGTAAGAATTATGATAAAAGTACTCGAGATGGAATGTCGCATGTTCAAAACAAAATAATACATCTTTAAGATCCCAGAAGTAGTACGTGTCTTTTAACTTTCGTTGCAAAGGAAATAAATGAAGTAAAATAGTAGCTCAAGAAGTTAATATCCACTGCATGCGTGTTTTGTTTTTAATAGAAAATATCACTTGGATCTTTGAGAATTGCAAAAAAAAAAAAAAAAAACATATTATTACAGGGATTTGTCGGTTAAATTTGGTCAAACAAAATATACATGTTTCAATTTTGAGTGTTATGCAGATACAATGTTTGTAACAATGATAGTTCATCCATACGAGTTCAAATAAAAAATGATATATATAGGCATTAACTTGTGGTAGAAAATATTCCTTTTTGAAATAAAACATTAATAACGTTATATAAAATAACCGATTTGAACCTGCAATATCTTGTCGTTGTGAGTATCTTAGAATCAATGTTTGGTGTTTATTGAAATAGATAAGACTTAGAATAAATACGATGCCAACAAGAAATCTGATATAAAATCCCCTTTAATATAGGACCTGTAAATATTATTCCGTATTATTTTTATTATTGTGAAACGATGTTCACCACCTATTACCTTCTGGTAGCGATGTTGTTATACAATTAATATGTAAACTGTAGTTTCAAGTCCAGAAGTCTTAACTGAGGCTCAATGCATTATTGAGTTATCGCACTGGACCAATTAAACCAATGAAAGCAAAGTATTATACCATGGTTTCAAAAGGTCAAATACAAATGTAACTGTCTATGTACAAATGTATAACAGAACGTGTGTTTGTCCTTTTGTTTCTCCCGCAATGCCCGGGAAATCACAATCACTCAAAGTAAATGTCTGCTGTTAATGCTAGACAGGCAAATTGACGTCGTATTCCATCTAATCCAGTATAGAAAAGGCATCTCTTACAATAGTGAAACTGTACATGAAAGATTTATTGCAACGCACATTTGATTTTTATACTTGCTGGGATGTGCTTGGTTATTTATTTATTTTGTTTCAGAACACCCGACGCCAATTTGTCGGCTCTCTTGTTTATTTCGAGTGTTAAAGTCTATTTTACTTATGGCACAAGCAAGAACCCTATTATGTACAGAGTGCCTCTTCCAAGTCTTGCATTCATACCATTCGTCCTGTAAATCCCAAACAAACTATTTTTAGTCTGGCCGAATAAAAACTTGCAAACTTTAAACTACTATAATCCGGGACTTTCACAGATTGAGAACTAAATACAACTTTCTAAACCTAATCCCGAATTCAAGTATTGCTCATCAGATATAGTTGTGGACCTTAATTACTAAAATCTGGCAACCTTTAAGCATCCATGAATACAAGTCCTCAAATGTATTATATTATTTTTGCAGTGATGAACTTTCAAGAACGTTTATAACTAGGATAATTTCAGTTTGAAAGAAAGCAGTGAAATATATTCATTTGAAATGAGTTATGTTGTTATGGATTAAACAGGCTGATGCCTATTAAGACGCACAAATCATGTCAGCAGCGGCTGGCTGCTCATGACATGACACTTGCCAGTCCGGTCCATTTTTGTTGTTGAAAATGCTTTTACTCTGTGCTGACGCTGTTGATTTTCAGGTTATTTACGTTTCTTATGTCAGAACATAATTCGATTCAATGCCAAAACCTTAAAGTCTTTGAAATAATAAAAATGTATTTTTCTTTGACTTGATTTGATTTATTATTACAATCGTGTTTATAATTTGTCTTTATTCTTCATTTGCATCAACTTTCAAAGTACTTCAGATCAAAGAAAAGTTTCGTTTGTGTTGTTCCGTTTTCTTCTCGATATTTCGACATAAATGATGGGTACTTCGTTATTTGGCTTGTTAGACAAATTAACTCGCATGAAATACTTGATAATATTTACTCTTAATTCATGGGTCTTTTAAACAAGCAATACCTCTTACAGAGGTAGTTAACTATCTAGTGTTTATCTTCAGATAGTTAAGAAGGCAGGTAAAATGTAAGCCGATACTGTTGTCAGTGTAGTGATTAACTATAACCGGAAGAAAGCATTTCCAACTCTTACCAGGACCGGTTTATAATAACCCTTTGTAATAGTCATTAACCTATGAATGCAGCCAGGGTATGGCGAAAAGACAGCGTTCGACAATTTATCTGTACAAAAACTTCTTAAAGGCACTAGGCAGCAGATAGTCCAAAAATCGACAAATACAGTTGTTAATAAAACATGCATATAATTATCAATACGAGCTACTATGAGGCCGATTATGCATTATTTTTCATGATTAAAAATGTTTTGTTGCTTATTTTACCCGTTAATAGAGCGCATATTTGTTTCCCAATTTCCAGTATGTATAATTAGAATGTGGAGGTCACGTGATTAGTACAGAAGCTTATGCCGACGCTACTTTTAAATTTACTGGATAGATTTTCCAAAATCCCAAAAAGTTTTGAATTGGAAAAAATACAGAAAAACTGCGAAAAATACATGTCTCGGAAGTAATGTGATGCATCAGTAAGTAATATATTTAATGTGTTATACACAACGATACCAATTGTATGTATGTTTTCGACATTTGTTTTTCTTGCAATTATGTCATCTGGTGTCTAAGACCTTTAATAAGCAAATTATCAAAGTAGTCAAAATCACTTGTATTGATTGTTCAATTGATTGTTTGTATTGTACTGTTCAAGATAGAGATAATTAAACAACACACGATCCTGTTCTTTGATTTAAGAGACCTGTTTATGTTGTTCAGTAATAGTGGTCATTTTTTTTTTCAAATAAATAAGTTGCTTTATCAACGTCCAAAATGAGAGTTAATGGTAATAGTTACTGAGTAAAGTCGCCTCCAATAGCCGTCTTCATTGATCAACTGTCTAAATCCTGTTTATGGGAACTCATTTCTCATTGTGGTTTAATCAATTCCAATATTGGTAGATGAAAGTAATTTGAACTAGGCAATAACATATATAATCGTAATCTTATTAATATCGATAATCTATCCTGTTTTGTTTTTTTAAATTATCAAGACGTTTTCGTCGTTGAGGTGTCTGTATGTATGTCAATATTTGACCTTTTCTGGCTTTTTATTAACTCGTTCTCCCACCTCAGACGGATATGTAGTAATCCTTTCGCTGCCAAGGTGGTGTATTCATTGATTTATAATTTCTGAAACAGGTTGACAACATCAAACTTCATTAATTTGGAATGTTTGAAATAACACATCTGTTTTTACTAGGTTAGAATATCTGTCTGTTTCTATATTTATATATTTTTATACATTTTTAAGTGCACACCGGACAGGTATTTATTGTGTATATGGCCGTGCTGGTCATTTCCATCTGGCACCCGGAATGATATATATATATTATATTTGTCTGCCTGTGTTCGTCTCTCTTTTGATAAATTAACTGTAACTTGTCTTGTTCAGGAACGAGATTAATAGACAGGTCATTAACGACCATATTTCGTACAATTCCATGAAACTCATTTGAAATCAAAGCGGTTATTTATGCTGTACTTGATCAATTATTGCATAATTATTGCTATATTTCATCCCCCAGGCATCCCTATAAAAGGGGGAAACACCATCAATATTAATCTAAATGGCTTTTCTGACAGAATATTCCAGTTTAAGTGTTATTGCTGTAACGTTTTATAAATCGCTTCTTTTAGCAACCAAGGCTGTTTGCCTTAAAATGTTTATTCAGAAAATGCATTGGTTATACGCTAATTACATGTCGCTCTCTCGTCTTGGAATGAGAACTGGAACGTTTCCTTACACAAGAGTTTAAAAAGATTTGCTCAGATTGATCGTTAAATTACATTTGTTTGAGAAACCTTATTGTAAAATCTTTTTAGGTTTATGTAAAAAACTAAACTTTTACGATACAAACTGAAAGCTGTAACAAAACAAATAAGAACCTGAAATTGAATGTTTATCAAACATCAGCCTAATGAATATATTTGTTTTATGACAGGAACATTTATTGCTCCTCGTTAAGAGAAGACAACATTCTTCGTATAATTCACCAGTCTTATAACGGTGTCTTTCACGGAAACCTTTTCAATAGCAATGATTTTCCACAGAGAACCGTACCAAGCTTCTTACACGTTTGACTATTTGTCATCAGCCAAATTATGTATGTAAAAGCAATGAAGAGTAGGAAGTTGTCAATGGAAATATAGTTCTAGTTCTTAAAGGTGTTTGATATAAATATCCAGGACGACATCAGCAGCAAAAATTGACCGGTGGTCTTGATACAATAGTCAATGCTGTTCAGTAATTCATGAATGCGCACGTTTTTCTTTATTTGTAAGTACATGTATACATGATTCTGTTCCCACGTTTTGTTCTACGTCATTAATCATTCAATCGTTCGTCTCTTCTGTTTTGGTATTAGTACCTTTATTAAATTCATTTTCTACATTCTGTACTCTGTAACAGGAGCTGTCCGCCATGTGACTCCTTTGAAAACTGTTCTTATGCGACAACCTCCTTAGTGGTAAACAAAACATTTTTGAGTGAACATATAAAGAGGGGATATAACATTTGTGGTAAAAGGAGGGTATAAAGGAGTGTGTTTTTAAAAAAAATTAATATATAAGCCCGGACGAGTTTAATACCTTCTGTTTTAACCGACTTGATATTTACATAATGATTTCTAGTCTGATGGTTAATAACGAAACATACATTAAACGTATTTATTTCCATGGCAAAGGAATTATTGCACAATTTAAGACCATCTCCTCCGTGATATGTCGCTGTGTCGACAGTTGTTGTCGTGGCTGTACCGTTATAAAAGGTGTAAACATTCTGACATTGTATAGATTGTTTTCTTTTTGAAAATTTGACAGCATTGGACACTGTCAGCTTTTAGATCGAGGGCAATGCTCTGCAAAAGGAGCGCATCGCAAGAACATGGGACAACATGTATGCTGTAAGTCGTCTGTGATAAGGTTAGGGGAAATATACAAATAGGCGGTTTACTCGTAAAGAATAGCTTTAAAGCAGTTTATTTGGCATAAACAAGTTAAAAATCTCGATGTTCCGTGTCTATTTTAGAAATAACAATGGACAGTACATTGCACGTAGGTCCCGAGTTTGGTTTCAAAAATATCTTGCCAAGTACGCTCCGATTACCGATGCAGTTATGGAAAACATGCAACTATTTTATGGTAATGTCTGAAACATTTAGGATATGTATATATTTTAAACGTAAAATACAAAAGAAAAACTTAAGATAGAAAACTGTTGGTATTTCCAATAACCCATTATTGCTGTTATTGGAATAATGCAGCGAAGAAGTGCGCGATTGGTCAGGAATATAGGAAACTGCTGTCGATGTTTTAGACTTCAAGCAGATTGGATTCTTTGCTTTGAGGAATAAGAGGGAGTCTAATTGCTCGTTAGCCTCGTACTTTTTCTCGCTTGTCTGTTAGGTATGCCGACGTATAAAATAATAAAAATGGATGGAATTCAATCTACGATAACATTAATATACTGAACAGTTTTGGTGTAAGTCTTAAAGAAAAAAATGATTTGATTTTCTGAAGTAAACAGTATATGTGCTAGTGATAATAAGCGGATATGGTAAAAAATGTGATCATTTGTGTTTGAAAACTGGATGTTATACATGTGCTAAATTTACTTTCAAGTCAATTTACAGAATATTGAGAAGCGCCAATTTAGTTTTGAAAATATATTTCGCTTCCAGTGAATCGTTCTTTTTTAAAATGTATGTTGTAAACAATTAGAAATAACGTTAAGAAACTAAACTGGTAAGAATGACGCCGGACCATCCGAGGACTATCTTGCGAGATGGAAAATAATTGTACTAAGAATATAACGCCTAAGGATTTATCCAACGATCTACAAAGGGTTATCTTGCCAGTTTCATGTTTAATTGTGTTTGAAATAGTTTGTGGAATAGTGGGAAATATTCTGATTTTAATCATATACTCACGGCATTACAAACAATGCAATTTCCGTTGTTTTGTGCTATGTATGGCTGTTATAGATTTGCTTAGCTCTGTGACAACTCTCCCAGGGGAATTTATATCTCACATGAATTGGTACAACTACAAGTTTGACACGTTGTGTAAAGTCAAGTCCTTCTTCAACGTTTACACTGTGTGGGCATCAGGACTTGTTCTCCTCATTATGGCGTATGATAGAAATCGAAAGATTTGTCACCCACTCTCTTGGCAGATACCGACGCATATTGCAGGGCGGCTGTGTATCGCGTGTCTAGCGACCTCTTTATTAGTTTCATTTCCTATTGCTATTTTCTGGGGTAAACAATCCTACGTGTACATCCACCAAAATGTCACCCTCGAGGTGTCTATCTGTGAAAAGTCGGACAAATACGCTAATGACCAGATTCCATTTATTTTTGTTCTTTGTGCTCTCGTTGTTCCGTTGTCATTAATAATGGCGACCACAACAGCGTTTAATATCTGCACCGGAAAGAAGTTGTTGATGTGGAAGAAGGATTGTACATATTGTAGGGAGATGACCGGATATCCCGCTATGAACACTATCAGAGAAGAGCCGGAATGTCAGGAACCACATCAAGACATTTGTTGTGATAATGGGAATGTACGCTCTTACACCCCCCCAATTCCCCTCAAAGCCCTACGTAGGTACAGTTTTCCGACAGGTCGGAATACATGGAAACAGAAACATCTTCACAGACGACATGAGCACCGTGTGAAAATGGACGGCCAATTGGGTAGAAGTGTTTTATGTACAAACAGTTCAGAAACTTCCGACCTTTATTCTGGGCAATGCTCTTGTCAAAATTCTGGACAGGTGTGCGCATGCGCTCGAATGCCATCTCGTCGGAAACATTTGTCCGACACCGACGTCACGACATCATCTCCGAGTCATGTCAATCGGGAATGGCGTGAGCACTATATACGACATCGCATTCGTACGCGTCGTACCAAAACAGTTATAATGTTAATGCTCAGTACGGTTTTTATTTTGACAACTTCTACTTATCTCGTGCTGATTACGAGCATTGCAAATCCTGTTGGAATTTTACGACGTCTATCAAACGAAGAGAAAGTGACGTTTTTCTTGTTTTTAAGGCTTTACTTCATAAACACCTTAATTAACCCTTTATTGTATGGTTGCATGGATGAACGTTTCCGTAAGGGTTTAAAACGAATATGTTCTTGGAAGTAAGCCCGCATATACAGGTACGGAAGTATATTTTACTAACTGACATAACTGTGTGCCAAACATGAACATGGTAACTTCTGGTTGCGATTTTAACCAAAACCGGTAACAAAACACATTTTGTTTGTTCTCCATTTTCAATAATCTAAAATAAGATTTTGTGCTGTGAAATGAATTGAATTCATTCATGTATTTGCAATAGTTTGTCATGAATAAACATTCCTTTTTATGTTTGAACATTTCCTTAACATCTTAATCAAGACTATATAATACAACCCAAATTTAGAAAATTATCAAAGAATACAAAACAAAATAGGGTTAGTTAGGGAAACCGAAAACCTCTTATCAGTTTCGATTACTTATTAATGGCTCACTAATGTGTTATTTAACTCATAACATTTTCACTCGGAAACATTTGACACCATTTAATTACTTCTCTTGTTGTTGTTGTTGATTTTGAAAAATATGTGGTCAAACACTTTTCGCACTCTGCTCATATAAATTCGTTTCAACAACATATTAAAGTTTGAAAACAAACTCACGTGTTTGTTTCTCACCTTTATTAAAGAGTAAATAACATGTAGGGTTGAACATCTATTTTTTTTGTTTCATTTCTGAAATTATATTTCTTTACCAAACTAAGAAAACATTTTGAAAGTAGTTTAATAAGAACTATTGTTGTAAGTATATGACTCTCATTTATTTGGTCTTAATCTGTGTACCTATTATATGGGTTTGACTATGCAGTTTCCATTGCTTTATTTGCAACATAAGGTGTGATGTAAAGATAATGTGCCTACTGTTTCATAGCTTTTCATCGTATCGCATTTAATATTATTTTCTGTAAGCAAGATGTATGGATATTGCATCTACAGTAGGCAATCCATTCTGTTAGACAGTTCAATTTATGGTCTGTAATAATCAAATATATAACAGGGACGCGCATACAGCCTTATAAACAAAATAACAATAGGTTATTTTAAATCACAATAATCAACTTTGAACGACCACTCAATTAAACACACTTCACTACAAAAACCTTACAATGACAAATAACAATAATAATAGTAATCAAAGCATTTATTCTTTTTAAATTTCTTAGAATTGTACCTACTTATTATTGTTTAAAGCAAATGATAGTTCACAAAATATCCCACCATTAGGTATGTTGGTTCGTTGAAAACCTAAACATGCAAATCAAAAACTAAAAGCATAGTATTCACAAAATATCAAATCATAAGGATAAAATTGGCATTGTTGACCCAGTGCAAACAAAATCATACCAGATTATAAGCACTATTTGTTCAAAGCGTTTATCTATTTGATAAATAATTATATGACTTTGTATAATGTATTGAACAAAACTAATTGATAAACACGTTAAATTGGTTTACTCTCTGTATGAAAAATGCTTGAAAGGAATTATTCTTGAATTCAACTGTTTGTGTGGTACCAAATTAAAATCACTTATTAGATCGATATTACCACAGACGTACATGACAAGCATAGCAGCCTGATGTTGCTTGATGACATAATGCTCAACGGCAAAACAGACAATAATCAAGGGGCATGCTAGTCAGCAAAACCAACCGCGTTATTATCGTTCAATAAATATTGAGTATAGTCATGGAACTGTCAGCATTAAAACAAAGGCGTGTGTAAAGATTGCAAAACATACTTAGTAATTAGCAGATGAATACTTATTGCGACTACATTTGATGTGTCCGCTGCTCCGTATTCTTCGTTCTTCGATACTAAGTGGTTTGTGACGTCACTCTTTGTTTTCCCGAAACAAAATGCGGGACGATTAGGCCGTGAACACTACAACATAGTTTATCGTTAAACTGTATATGCTATGATACTACGAATGGATGTCACAGATCTTAAATAAAATAAAAATGTACAGTAACTGATAAACTATATATGTTTTATGTTATTATAAATGGTTGATTCCTAATTCCTTATTTTTGTAATTCATATACTTTGCAAAAATTAAACATTACAGAGGTTTGTCTTTGGGGTTTTTGATTCTGAATCATCATAATGTAGACATCAAAAGAAAATACGGCAATATTTTGCCTTAATCCGTTCGTTTGATTTGTTCACCAACGTCCTATCCAATTCTTATCTAGCTCACAAAATGTCTTGGAACGAGAACGAAAACGTTTCGTTACACAAGAGTTTAAAAGATTGCTGAGATTTCATTCTGCATTTACATTAGTTTCATAAACCTTATTCTTGAATTTTAACTTTAACAAGGACAGCAATGACAATATATTTTGCAATTTATTATAAAACGAAGCTATTACGATGAATAAAATGAAAAACATACAATAGAATGCTTATTAAACGTTCCACTAGCCTAATGGTTAGGTTTGTTTTATCGCAGTCACAATTAATGCTCTGCATTAAGAGAAACCAATCATGTTAGAAATCATCAGTCTAGTCACGGCTTATTGACGGGAACCTCTTCAAAAGCAATGCCTTTACACAGAAAACCGAGCTAAAATGTATAGTAATTGCTACACTGCTTACTCATTAAGTGTCGAAAATGGACGACAAAGTTTATCATGCTATCCTTAGATAATAAAAGGATAAAAGTGTTGACGTGCATCATGTTCATATAACTGTGATGAAAGCCTAAATGAGAACCATTTTTCGTCCATCGATATATAAATAGACAGACCAGAAAAACCTAAAGACAGAAGGACAATAGACAAGGCACTTTCTATAAATTATTAAGTTCAACAATGTTTAGATCTAGTTAATTACCCTGATTTTAAAGTCTTAGAAATTAACGGTCGAAACTAAAAGTAAGGTAATATCTGACGTCTTTGTTAATAATTGCTAGCATGCAATTATCTCATCTAATTTATGTGAGACAGGCAACGAGACAAACTCTAACATATTCTGACAGACAGATTTCATACTAATTTGTATGAATTGCACTTCCAGTGACAGAAACGTTAATCGTGATTTGATATCACGATCCTCACGTCTCATCCTTGAGTTTCTAAATAATTAGGCAATGATCTGATCAGCATATAGTGGTGGGGTATGATGTAGCAGTTGATCGCTGTACTTTTAAATCGTATAAAATGGAAACGTTTTGGACTATCCCTGTAGTCTACTAATGATACAATGACCCAGACAAGAAGCACAAGGAGCAATATCTGACAGGTACATAACGCCTCAAAAGAAAAAACACATACATACAACATATACATAAAACCAAATAAAAGCTGCAGGGACAAGCCAAAAGCCTTAAAAGCATGAAATATAACGCAGTTAAAACGCGCAAAAATCAAGGGCAGGAAAATACGTAATATTTAAAATAGCAAATCTCGCAGAAAAAGACGTTAAGGATACTATTGAATGCGGCATGTTTCTTTGTGAAATATTTTCTTTTTTGTCGAGTTCTTGTGCCGGTCACAAACTTTCTCAACCGTTAGCGTGGATGAAAATGATACAAGGTTTTAAAACTTGCCGATGCATCGTTGTTTTGTTGTTAATAGACAAAAGGCCAATCATGGTGCAAACCCTAACTGGGTGGTAATTTTTCTGTAGACCGTTGAAATAGAATACAATCATGTAGATTCAATTTAAAATAATGACTCCAACCAAGAATTTAGCTGTGTCGCAGCGCGCTTCCGTGTCGATGACGTTTAAAGGATATCTAGCCAAACGTTTCAATAAAGTTAACATAGTTTTATTGGTGTTAAGAAAAAATACGTAACGTAATATAAATGATCATAAAAATAATTTAATACTAAAGAATATACGAAGAGCATACATATAAACACTTTTATAACCACATAACTGATAAACAATACTGATTATGCATGTACAAAGTGGTGTAAATACTATTACATTAAGCGCAACTTTTTACTCGAGTCACTACCTATATAAATAAGATTGTCTCTTTCATATCTCAAATTTCATTATCAATATTATTATATTGGCAATTTCAGATTAAACAGATTAACAGTTTTAATTATGCTTGGTCATCCTCTTTAGCATCTACTTATATATTGCATAGTATGCTATTATACAAGGGACATTTAAATAAAAAAGTGATACTCATCTGCTTACTTATTATACAAAACATACATAAAGGTTCTTCTTTTAAGATTCTTGTTGGTCTTCCCGTTTCAATATAGAGCCCGTCGGGGAAAGTCGTAATAGAGCTAATGCTTCATAATATTACTATTAAGGTATGAAAGCAGTTTAATATTCGCAATATTCTGTGAAACACTGCCCTAGTTTTCTCATTTAATATGCATTTTTTTAAAGGCATCATTAACGCGGCGCTTAAATTAATAAATGGATTTGTTTGGACAACACACTTTTTGAAAGTCCTAATCACATAATCAATTTAACCACCACTGCCCAGTTTCTCGTTCTTGGATTTACTTCAATTTCCTTTAACCTTGTTTTTGTACATTTGTATATTTCGTATCAGTACAAAGTAAATCTTTAAACCGATATTTTCAAAATGTATATTAAATGCATAACAGATATAATCTACCAACATCGACATGTTTGAAACCATTTTGCGTAAAAATCTTAACCCCATACGGAATTCCGTTAGGGCCATTGCCAGTGAATGTGTTGATTTGAAACGCACTACTCAATATTACGATGATGAAAACGCGGAATCACAAAACCACTGATTATATCAATGTTTCAGGCCAAATCTTTACTCTGAATGATATATTTACCTGAATTTATTTAATTAATTGTTGTTCCTTTGGAATAAATTTGCTTGAATTGTAATGTTACGAACTATTACCTACAATAAGACCCCACTAAATCCTTAATCTTCCATAGTTGGCATTTAAGACCCTCATGGAGACATGTTTAGATAACACATTTACGTGATAAATGCAAGAACAGCAGTTTTTCTGAAGCAGCTTGCAGTTGATGTTATACAGGTTAAGATTATGCTGCCGGTATTTGAACTAATGAGTATATCAATGGAAATGAAGTTGGAAGTATAGAGATTTGCTTATTTATAAACAAATGATGCTATATTCACGTTTTATATCACCGATGTTTATTTAGAAAACATAGGGAAGTCGCAAGGTCTTAGATAATATGTTTTGATCGAAAGTGCACATATATGATGAAACGAAATTCCAATTGCTGAATTGCTGCCCAAGCAGCAGGAAGTCCGAGCACTTAGAAGCTAATAAATTTTCTCACTACTCTAACACGAAATGCAACAAGATGTATTTGTTATACCAGACCACTTTACATTGTTATTCAAACAGATAAATTTATATATATGTGGCTATTCTTTTTCTGGCTTAGCCTTCTCGTGACGTCGGCAGAGTGAAATACGGCCCTATTGCAATGGAGTGGAATAAGGACTACTATATTTTGCAACATGTATTGCGTTTAGATTTATGCTGGAGATATGATAAAAGGTGGTTTCTACCAAGGTCGGCCTAATGATTTAGGAAGCGTTTGTCCCCTCCTTACTGAAAGCTACGGTTTGCTACATGTGTAACCATTCGCCCTGCGCTTTGTACATAGTGAAGTTATTTATTTAATGATCTTTAAATGGTAAGTGCAATAGTAAGAACCGCTTTAACTGTTGCTAGGATGTGTAAAGATCTATAATTGCAGACAATAGACAGTCTCTATCAGAACTTGACTGAAGTGTGCCTACATTTAATTTCCAATGAAAATCACTTTCACAGAAAGCATTGATTTTATATCACGAAATAATTCACAGGTTGAAAGACGTATTATCAACAACTGCCATACGCAGAAGTCATGAGTATATTATAAGAATGATATAAAGGCCAGTTGAATTGGGAAAATATATTGTTAAGACAAAAATCAAGTCCATAGCAGCTGAATGATATCAAATATAGCCCGATTTTCATATTGCTTTAATTTATAAACTGTGAGAAAATAAAAACCTACTGAAGGGATAATTATCCGATCAATATCAATATCGCATCCTTAAATAGATTTCGGTTGAAATCATTATAATGGATGAAATTTCTGTGACGAAACATGCATACCAGACAGACATAGGTGTAGCAGCCAATCCCACTTCTTTCATCACTGTTCTAATCTGTTCTATCCGGCATTTAAGTTAATAACGTCATGTACAAAGAAGTGAGAGTGGTTACTGATATCATCCATTTTCAGATTTGTAGACAGACGGATACACACTTACATGAACAGGCATACACATTGCGTACACACATATATAAAACTGTTCTGTGGCAGAAAAGCCAATGGAAATATCGTTTTTTGCCATTCGACTTCTCATAATTGGTTACGTAAAAATCCAGAATGTGCATAAACGCTGGATGCAAAACGCTACAAAACAACAAACGCATGCTTACTGTAAATTAAAACAATTGAAATTACAGGGAAAAGCCCAATTGTCTCAAATGCGATCAACATCCTGTTCAAAAGCACAATGATCAAGGCCTTACAAACACTAAATGAATGAAGACACATATCGAACAAAAATATTAACATAAAGCAAACTCTGGCTAAAAACGATAATGTGCTGTGAAATATTCATTACGTTTTGTCTGAAATTCACAAAGACGCAATTTACTTTTCACAATACAGCTACTGTGTAGACTAATGGAAGCGATTTCCATTTTTACAAAGCATCACAACCTATCCTGACATTGAGTGTGTTTCGGTCATGTCCTTAACATATCAAAAGCGGTGAAGGCTGGACAAAACAGAGAGCTTCGTACTATTTCCGGTAGACTGCCATATCTATGTACACACGTTTCTGTACCCATTAGAAGAATGTTGCAGGATTCCATTTTTATGTACACACTTTTCGGTACCCAGCAGAAGGAATTTGCAGAATACCATTTCTATTTACACACTTTTCTGTTTCTAGCAGAAAGATGTTGCAGTATACCATTTCTGTGTACACACTTTTCAGTTTCTAGCAGAAGGATGATGCAGTATACTATTTCTACGACACATTTTTCAGTTTCTAGCAGAAAGATGTTGCAGTATACCATTTCTATGTACACACTTTTCAGTTTCTAGCAGAAGGATGATGCAGTATACTATTTCTACGACACATTTTTCAGTTTTTAGCAGAAGGATGATGCAGTTTACCATTTCTATGTACACACTTTTCAGTTTCTAGCAGAAAGATGATGCAGTATACTATTTCTACGACACATTTTTCAGTTCCTAGCAGAAGGATGTTGCAGTATACCATTTCTATGTACACACTTTTCTGTTTCTAGCAGTAGGATGTTGCAGGATACCTTTGCTTTACGCTTTCTGGTTTAAACATTCTTATCAGATTAAATGTGTAAATATGGTAACCTTAATACAAATGAATGTAAACCCACTATACCGTACGATGGACGTTTAATATAAAATGTTGTTTCCTCATAATAATAATTATTGATGTCAACACATTTTTAAAGTTGACATTCATTAGGATAAACTTGCAACAGGAAGATATTCATAAAATATCGCAAGTCATTTATTAACTTAAGTTAGTTTCTTAAAATTTTCAAGGTCTATATGTAAAAGAATAGTAAAATTGTTTTTACATGAAAATATGCATTTGATTCAAACTTATTTTATTAATTAAAAAATCAATTATTTTGAAGTTACTACATGCATACAATATGATAAGTAAGATAATCAACTGAAAAAAGTTAGTTAATGACTTAAATGTTTTTTATAAATACCAGCCTTGTTATATAAAATTGTTTTTAAAAATACCGAGTGCCTTTCATAAAGTTACACAAATATTACTGCGTCATGACTTTTTTGCATTTCTTCGAACATGTACATGTATGTACATTTAGGAGTCATGTATGCAAGGGACTACTTCCTTTCTTATTGCAGGTCAGTAATAAAACCTTTCAAAATTCATATTTATTGACACAAATGCTGAACAGTTCTCTTTTAAAAAAAAAAAAATTTCTGCAGAATATACAATTTACGTTTCAACAAGGTATTTATGAAATTGATGTATATGTATTCAACCGCATTTCATAACAGGTGAAGTAAAGAGATCACCGTTGCACAAGTTCTGTTGCAAACAACAAAAAAGGCCGCAATATTTGTGTCACGGTGAGATAAGGGTTGATGCATAAATTTTATTTATTATAATAATTAAATCATTCATAATTGATAGTTGAACTCTACACAATAGTGACTTAATGTTTCATAGTCTTCCAAATTCTAAACCTGACAGTCAGCGAGTGACAATGCTTTATTGTACGGTTACAGTAAAGTCCGCAAATGTCAACCATTTACTTAAAGATTGAATAAGTGAACGAAATACAAAAAAAACTCGATTCGTATTGTGCAGACAAATTACAGATGATGCCAATACTCAGATACTGTCTGTCATAAATTTCATGCCATCAATAGCAGTTCATCAATAGCATATTATTGAAAATCATTCTAAAAATAATAAACTAACAATTTTTTACACAGTGCAGCGTTTTTCTTCCATCATTTAAAAGGCAATCTTCGTAATAGAACAAGGTGACTGTTGAAGGTTATCGAGAGGCGCGAATAAGTGAATAATTTAACAATATGTACATAACCCAAGTCACATTGGATAATGCGCCACTCTTGAACATTTCCAATGAGGTCGCCTTTGCAAGTTTTTGTTTGGTAAATGGATCCACATACGTATGGTAAACGGTAAAACGAAGTGACATATAAAACGACTATAAGTAAAATGAGTTAAAAAGAATAACGTTTAGAGCTAGTATAAAAAGATAATTGGTGGCAAACAAACAATGCCATGTTCACGCATATGGAAGCTGCTGGTCTAAGGGAGAATGTTACGACCAGAAAGGTCATATTGTTCTTTGTCCATGCTGCTTAAAAGGACAAATTGACCGATAAATCAAAGCCGTTAACCGAGAACGGCATGCTTAATGACTGTACGTCTTAATACTTCAATTTGAGACATAGCAGGCCTCGTTGTTTCAAAATGCCAGCATCCGTTTATCGTCATTAATCCCTAGCTACAGTCTATTATTGGCTCCTACTACCATCACTTTATTTCCTTCGTGTTTATGCCCACGTCTTACTCTATAATTGAGACCTGATAAAACCAGTACATGCACTTCTTATCATTCCACACTCGTATGTAAAATTGCCATCAACCATTTAATTTTACTGTTTATAAACTGGCTTCGTGCTACGGTGTGATAGTAATCCTGCACAGCCGTTGAATTAAATTTGCTTAATACTGCCATAATGTTACTTTGACCATCTTTGAAACTGTTTTTGTATGCTTATATGTCAAACGAAATTATCAAAATGACAACGGCGTCTATGTCAAAAGACGCCTTTATTAACAGAAATATATAGTCCTTCCCACTCATTCTGGAGTTTGTTCCCCTGTGTACTAGCTTTGAAAAGCCTTTTTACGTACATATATTGCTGTCTTCACAAGATTGGTCAAAACCGGTTTGAACCATTGCAATATTTAGGCACTGCTTTTATAAATGGACACATATGTTGTTATTATAGCAGTGTTATGTAATAAAACAAACGATGCAATATTCGTACGTGTGGTCATTTCTGCTTAGCCAATATTGAATCCATTTTCTTTCATTATCATTTGTCTCGCTATGAAACTAGACTTTATACAGACGTATCCCGTGGAAGTCTTATTATGGCGCTTGGTATAGTTGATTCGATGCCCACTACGTTTTGCATTTGAAATCATTCGCCATGTACCTCGTCGAAAATGACATTTATCATGTTTTATCCTTTGGGATCCTTAAATTTTACAAAAATGATTCTGAAAAGATACAAAAACCGTTCAAAACTGTGATATTGAGCGTTTCCACTAAGTGAACCTACCATTGCTGTCGCAGTACACAATCTCACTGTTCTCACAATTTAAATGACTTTTGTGCACCCGGGAGATCTCTCTTCCAGAAATTATTGCTTTTGCACCACAAAAACATTCATATGTTGAAAGAAACTCTATCAATCAGCTTCCATAATTAGAACATTATTACCTGAATAAAAAGGTGATGATTCGCTCGATCTCGGGACAGAGCTTATCAGTATTGCTTTCTGGTTTTACTATGCTGTTCACCCGTCATCTTAAGCTATTTTATGTTATGCTTGTGGTGTTTGGGGCTCTTGTAAAATTGAACATATTTAAAGTGTTTAATGAACATTTATCGAATGAGTTAAGTGTAATAAAATATGTACTAGAAATTCGGCACAATCATACTTAAAATAAGGTCGATATCCGCTTTATATTTCTAGAAAAGTAATGTAAGAAGGGTTAAAAAGTTTTTACTGTTCCCACATATGGTAAAGTTTACGATATAATGCAGCAAATAGTCTGAGTTCCACTTGTCGGCATTCTAATATACACACTACAAAATGTCGCATTTAAAGAAGAATGGTTGTTCCTGAAATCTGAAGTTATAGTTTTTTTATTCCCATATTTAAAACGAGATTATTTGACATATTCATTGGACATTTGAAAGATAATATTAACTCAGTGACTTGATTTGTACTGTATAAAATCTGAAAACAGGTGTCATTAATATATCATACCTCACATGCTGCATTTTGAGAAAGGTAGATATGTTATGTTGAAAGAAATAAACGTTATTGCGTGTTATGTATAAACACTGAAGTGGGAGACAAATACCATTTTGTTGTTATTTGCCTATTTAATAACGAATGAGAAAGAATTACGCTAATACATTATATTACGAACGCCAAAGTATGTTTAAAGTTTACAGAAATAACGTTATGATGCTATGTATAATAATGCATTTATTTTTTTGAAAACTGACATGCTTGCAATATTGTTCGCACTCACACATTTTAATTCTATTGCAATGCCATGAGTTTATGTCATTGTAAAAACGATGAAATGTTCATGTTTAAACTACAAATAAATGTTTGGTTTTATTATGTTAAGACAAAAATCATTATATTTGATTCAAATGTATCCCACTATGGTTATAGTGGAGCGACACCACCTGGTTTGTGATGTAATTTTTGTTTTTCTGAAATTGAAGACAAATATTCCCCGAACCGAAACTCTAAATCGATGTTGGTAAAAGATAAATTACTTAAGTTCCAAGGTGGCAATTATATTCCTAAAAATCACAATGTAGTGTTATTGCGACACTGTTCGAAAGTTAACTTTATTTTCGAACGCCATCTACCCATATACACAAAAAAGTTGAAATGCGAAAACAGCTTGTAGTTTCTCCTTTTGCTTACTAGCCATCAATTTATTTAAATTTCAGTTTAATGATATTTATTAATACTACAACTTTAGATTTCTAATATCAAACATATGATTTAAAAACAAAACAATTAATAATCTAATCTAAAAACTATCATTGAAATGTTCACCTTTATCTTCGATTCGCTGGCGCCGGCAGGTAGCAGTTATGCTGTTTATAAAAGAAATAAGCATAATTTGTTGTGAAATCATAATTGCAAGCACGGGACTCAATGAGAAACGACTTAACTATACAATTGGCAGCAGATGCAATATCGACTACAAGCGTGTGGCTCTGCAGAGAGCGGAATTTCCTTCTTTTCAAAATGACTGCGCTTGGGGGCCATCCCGATCGCGGCTCCCACAGTTTTTTTGGCGTGGAAATTGTTTTTTTTATTGATGCTAGGGGACATAACTGTGTTGATTGAAAATGCAACAGTATAGGCACGTGCAGACCATCCTGAAGCCCATTTGTAGAGTGTAAATTTACCATTTAAACATTCATATTTTCGCACATCCTAGCTCCCAACAACATTGCTACACTGAACTCTTGCTGGAAGATCTTAATGCTTGAGGTCGGTTATATCAACCCGATCTGTTTTCGGTAGGAGCGGGTCTCGTATCATATCATATAACATTAAATATGCAAATGTGTTTACAGTCTACATGCATCGTAAGTTGCACAAACGTATTCTTAACCATGTGATCTGTGTGGTATTATTTATGTTGAAGTCCCTTTTAGATTGCTGGTAGGATATATTGGGGGTACTTACGCATACAGTATTATTTCTAAATTGGTTATGGATATGTCCGGCTATCAAAAGTTGTTGGTGATGGTATTTATTTTGTATTTGTTTTAAAGACAAGGTCTAATTGTTTATCTCAACCTTACAGTATAATGCTAACAATGCAATTAAATGTTACTAATACAGTCACTCTAAGACCTTATTGAACACTTAACGATACATATTGAAGAAATACCATAGAATTGCGTATGCAAAATTCAGATGTCAAACCATGAGTTTAATATTGAAATTGCAAGGCATTAAAATTACCTTCATAATCGACCATGTTAAGTTTATTTTTGAAATGATAATTTGACCGAAACTCATTTAAAAACTCAATACTTGATAAACTGGTATGATTCTAGGATAATATTCAACATTCAACTTATATCAATTCTATGGCCAAACACCATTGTCTTCTTTCACTCTTAGTTAGTTATGAATAACTAGTGATCAGATTAGCTACATCATTCTTAGATCCAATAGAGACCAAAATTGAATACCAGCTCAGGGCTTGTTTTGAATATGTAACTTAAATACTTCTTATTGCCAAACATTATACACTTCATTCACTCTATTAGTCAGATGTTAGAGTTAATAGGTAATCCGAAAAGCTGCGTCGTCCTTAGATCAAATTAAGACCACAGTCGAAGGCGTTAAACAAGTCCTCCCCCAGAGCTAATAAACCCCGTCATCCGTAGATATATGCAAAACGGTCATTCTGCGTATTTGAACAGACTGACAGACAAAGACCAATATTGGATACGTCCCAGGAATTGGTTTTTATAACCATTATAAATTATTTTCCCCTAGGAATGAAAAGTTCGCTGTGCAACTTGAATATATAGTCAATTTAATGCATTGATAAACATTAAAGGCGACTCTTGAATAGATAACCTTACTTTAATTTAATCTGAGTATCATACTTTACATCAGTGGATTAAGGTCAACGTTAGATAATGTGCATGAATATCTACAAGAATAGACGGACAAGTTAAAGCGTGTAAGCAAGCTATCACGACGGCAGAATAAACTAAGTTGATCATCCATTGTGGCAAGAACATTTGACTCATAATTATGTCATTGAACTTGAAAGGCAAGAAGTTTTTAGTGACAGGAGCTGGACGAGGTATCGGGCGAGAGCTTGTTAAAGCTTTAAACAAAGAGGAATGCATTGTGTACGCGCTTAACAGGTCTAAGGAGCCCTTGGATACTCTTGTGCAAGAATTACCTGCCGTAGTTCCCTTACACGTGGATCTTGAAGACTGGGAGGCAACCAGGGCTTTGCTGGAGAGTATTGAGGTACTGGATGGAGTTGTGAACAACGCGGGGCTCGCTGACCTACCATCAACGTCTGTGCTGGAATGCAGTAAGAAGTTTATGAATAAGGTTGTGGACTGTCAAGTGTTCGGGGCGATAAACACTATGCAGGTCGTTGCAAAAAAAGATGATAGAGGCAGGTCGGCCAGGGTCGTTCGTGAACGTATCTAGCGTCCTTTCTCATGTGGCTTACCCTGGACAGCTGCCATACTGCTTTACAAAGGCTGCGCTCGATATGATTACGAAACAGTTTGCATTGGAGCTCGGACCTCACAATATTCGAGTAAACTCTATCAACCCAACATTGGTCCTTACAGACTATGTCAAGAGGCTTATAGAAGAAGGGTCTCCTTTGGACATAGTGTTCACGTCGCGGACACCGTGCGGTCGTGTACCGGAGGTATCGGAAGTGGTTGTTCCAATCATGTACCTGTTGAGCGACATGTCATCGATGGTTTCGGGAACCAATCAAGTCGTGGACGGTGGGATGCTCTCCAGCTTCATTACCCAACTCTGATGACACTGATTATAACTCGTGTTGTATAACAGGTTTTATAGTCAGTCACATAATAAATACTTACATTTTCATTGGTTCCGCTTGAAACGACTTTAATAAAATGTTGATAACGTATTTTTAGTAAAGGAAGTATATCGACAAATAAATCATGTTCAATGCTCGCTAGTGTATTTTGCGTTTATACACAACATACGAAACAAATACGACTAATGCTATATGTAAACATAAAAATTAACTGTTATATAGGGGTTGAGGAATAATAAACGATAATTGGAAATAATGTTTCAAGCCATTTCAATATTTGTTTGTTGATGTTATCGTCTCTAAAATTGATGAAAACGTTAAAACTAAGGTGGAGAGTATAATTCTGCAAATGGAAATGTTTCACTGAATAAACCTAAAAGCACAATACGATGCTGAGTTTTTGTTGATTTAAAATAGCACTTTTTTCATTTCATTTTCATATCAATGGTGGATTCAATGAAAATGCGATTTATTATTGGCAAAATCAGTCAATTCATTTTAAGTTAAACTCGATCATTGTTTTATACTTACTATTTCACAAATTACTTTAAAATAAGTAAACCTATAAAATACCTTGATACAAAAAGGTACAGGTACGCTTGAAATAGATAAAAGTCAGTTTTGTATTATTAAGACTTGTTATGAATGAACAATATGTCGGTTGAAAAATATAACCACATGCGTTTTATTGGTCTCATATCTTTGAAAATACGTTAGTTATAACTTCAATCTCGCAATTCATTCAAGTTCAATGTGCCAACTTTATGTTTATTGTCAGTTTTAGGATAACCAAATATCTGGGGATTTGGAAATAATTAATATGCAAATGGAATTCTATATATTTTGCTAAACTATCATTTCTCAACATTTCCACAGTATCATTTTATTAATTATATTCCTATTTAATGAAGTTGCCCATGCCTGCTATGTAGGTAACCTTAACATATAATCTTTCTGGCCAAAATGTTTATTTTGTAATTTTCAATATTTTTGCTAATTTCCTCTGGGAGTCTCGTGGCAAATCCTTAACAAAAAAATTGAATCGATGTGAATGGATCGGTTCCCTAGAGCTGATTGCCTTTACATTCATAATTATGTGCACAAATTCCTCGTGCTTACAAATCGCAACCTGGCGGTTATTTCATTATAAACAAGAGAAAATAATTTCCTTCTAATTCGTATTACCAAACTTAGGAAATTATATGGTTTTGATTATGGCAAAAATTCAAACTCGTAAATAGCCTGTTTCGGTTGACAGAACTAGTGGAGTTTACATTGTTTAATATTCAGTTTAAATGCTATTAATAGTTTGTTTCCGCCCTCCGTTGTGATCGGAACAGCGTGTCCTTTTACATAAATTGCACAAAATTATTGACATAAATCCATAATGTTAACGTTACGATTGATGAATTATGTTTCACATTACAATTGTATTCATCGTGAAAACCGAGCAATCAGTTTAATCTCGTACGCATGGAAACGTTTTAGTTATGTTAAAAGACGAGCGGGCGGCATGTTATTCAATAATGATCAATACATTTTCTAATAAACTATTTAAGGAATGTTTGCTTTGGTTTTTAAAAGAAACCGTTCATAAAATTCACAGCAAAAACAGCTTCAGTTTCCCTTGTCATGCACGCTTTTTTATATTTCATTTCAGGTTCTGTTGATTCGCCTTTTACCGGGATTACTGAACTGAATGTTTTTGTCAAAAGACGAGCGGGCGCCATGTTATTCAAAAATGATCAATTATCTTCTAATAAAGCTATTATTTGCTTGGGATTTTGAAAACAAAGGTTCATAACATTTTACAGCAAAAACTACTAATAATCATGTGTTTCTGCATATAAACCAGAACTAGAATAACTCTTATCTGTTCATTTAAGACTAAGACTTTGATCTATTTTCACTGAACAGTTCTAAAAAAACACCCAAAAAACAGTAATGTTTTTGCCAATCTTCTTCTACGTCAATGTTATCGGCTTTTTCCTTGGGAAAAGACATTCCCGCGATGCATTGTGCATACATTTACAGAACAAGGTTTCGGAAAACTTGCAACTTTGTTAAAAACGTTCAGCATCAAAGCATTAATGTTGAAAAGGATGTTTCAATACCAAATCTTTAATGGTGAATTAATTTTACAAACCGCGTTACAATGTAGAATTTAGCCGAATTATTATCACTGTCAGAAGGTCAATATGTATAACGAGCTTGCCTTTTAATTTTTCACATGTATTATAGTATAGTCGCAAGAAAATCAAGAAACATGGAATGTATTTTGCGGACAAATGAGTATTCGGACGCAAACTAAAGTAGTTTGCTCATCACGATATTGTTATATCAGAATAATACTGTCTTGTAACTATAAACATGTTTGACTAATATTATTAATACAAGTTTACTTGTATTGAATTAAAATAACAAGTGGTTATCTAAAAGTCAAATCATAACCTTTTTGAGCCTAAGGACTCTGATTGTACTCAGCCTCCATACCCGACCAGTGACTTTGAAACGTAGCAGCCACAGTTTCCTCAACGTAATCTGGGATGTATTGACACAGGTGATGTTTCAATTGGACTGACTCTGCAGCAACAGCGCCTTACCGAAAAAGTTTATACTGGCCCAGAATTTACTTTTGACCGACCATTTAAACACTCATATTTTCGCACATCCTAGCTCCCAAGAACATTGCTACTCTTAACTCTTGCCGATCTGTTTTCGGTAGGAGCGAGTCTCGTAATATATTATATGATATTAAATGAGCAAATGTGTTTACAGTGTACATCCATCGTAGGTTTCACAAACGTATTCTTAACCATATGATCTGTATGGTATTATTTATGTTAAAGTCCCTTTTAGATTGCTGGTAGGATATATTGGGGTACTTACGCATACAGTATTATTTCTAAATTGGTTATGGATATGTCCGGCTATCAAAAGATGTTGGTGATGGTTTTAGTTTGTTAAATTTTTAAAAGCATTGTTAGCATTATACTGTCAGGTTGAGATAAACAATCAACAATGCAATTAAATGTTACTAATACAGTCACTCTAAGACCTTATTGAACACTTAGGCCACAACAAATTGATCATTTGTTCGTCGGATTTGCCGCACCTAAAATTCGAAAAACGAAAAAAAAATTAAAAAACTTTTTTTTGCGCCCGCCCATACTATTTGGCCGCGCATATTATTATTTTTTTTACTTCTGAATTTCCTCTATTTTCTGAAGTTTTTTTACTTAAAATTTAAACCTGCAACGTCGACTTCGCCCTTTTTTGAAGGAATTTTTATGCTTTCATTCCCCACGAGCAAACTTTCCTCGTGTCAGGACAAAATCAGGTCCGGGTAACCGCAAAACAGCCGATATTTGTTGACAGTCTTTTTTGTCGGGAATATTTTGCAGGACGCACCGTTGTTATTTATTTCCGGTATAAATTTGCACCTTGCAGGATACTTTCAGTTTTCGTAAATGTAAAATACACATTTTTAATTGAGTGTCATAGTCAATGGATTATAGTCTTCAGTAAACAACAACAGTTTCACAGCGTCGAAGGCAATAACTATTTAGGTGTGTTTTAAGTAATTCATTGTTTTGTACTCAAAATTTAGTGTTAAATAATAACTAAATCAGATTTTGAGTGCGAAACTTATATTAAAATACACGCACACTCGACTTACAACAAATGAACATGTTTCCGTGAGTTATTTTTTTAAATTCTAAAATGCATATCTCAGTTTTTAATTCTCAATGTCAAAGTCACTACAACCTTATCATTTGCTTCAAGAGGTTCAAATATAGACCTGACCCAATTTTTCGAAATGCTCAAATGATGAATTACTTTTACTAGTCTAAAAAAATTACTTTTGTGATAGTATTAAGTTACGGGATGAATACAATAATTTTCTTTTTGGTCTTCGAATAATTGCACGTTACTATGAGGAATATTGTCTTTACAATATATCCATGCTTAAATTGAAATTAATAGTAAAGCACTGGGTCTTATTGCCTTTTTTATATATTGAGACAGATTTCCATGTGAGACTCCTTCCTTGAACAAGACAAGTCTAACTCTGTTGGATATATTGAGGACATTTCAAACTTAATCAAACTTGTATTAACAAAGAACAATTTTCAATTCAACGATGCAAACTACCTACAGATTTTAGGAACAGCTATGGGCACGAAAATGGCACCGTGCTTTGCATCTTTGTTTATGGGAAAGTTTGAACAAGATTTTCTTAAAAACTGTTCCAAAAAACCGTTACTATGGTTGCGTTTTCTTGATGACATTTTCTTCATATGGGAACATTCTGAAGATGAATTAACGGCTTTTCTTCACGATATCAACAAAGTCCACAAAATATTAAATTTACAAATAATGTCTCTAAAACATGTGTTTCATTCTTGGATGTCCATATCGAAAAGACTTAAAGTGTTGTTTGGAAACAAGCGTTTTTGAAAAATCAACAAATTGCCACCAATACATAGAATACTCTTCGTGTCATCCAAAAAAGTGCAAGGTCGGCATCCCCTACAGCTAGGCTAAACGCTATAGAAGAATAACATCAAGTGATGACCGTTTCCATGAGGAATGTGATAAACTAAAAACCTATTTTGAAGAACGAAACTATCCAATTTCTGTTATAGATGAAGCTGTTTCGAAAACATTTTCCATCAGTGCAGGGGACGCCTTGCAGCCAAATGTTAAATCATCGGAAAAAAAAATTATTCCTTTTGTGTGTACTTTTAATCAATCATTACCAAACATTGGTAAAATTATAAACCAATATTGGGGACTACTCAGATATTCAAAAAGTAAAGCTGTCCAAGATCTCATTAACTACAAACCAATCGTTGCATATAAGCGGCCTAAAAATATTCAAGATATACTTGTGAATTCTAAACTTACAAATGTTGTCACTAACGGGTTCGTTACTAAATGTAATAGATCCAGATGTTCACATTGTTGTACTATTTTTGAAAATGACAAATTTTCAAGTACATATTTTTGCAAAGAATATAAGATAAATCATGAATTGTCCTGTTCTTCTACAGGTGTTATATATGTTATCAATTGCAAAAAATGTAAAAAGCAATATGTTGGTCAGACACAACAAAAATGTAGTCAGAGAATGAACAGTCATAAGTTTGATATAAAGCATTTTCCAGATTCATATACAAATGTGTCTGAACATTTTAATGCTCCTGACCACAGTATCAATGATTTTTCTTTTATGCCAATTGATAAAATTGAGAACAATTGGAAACGATTATTAAAGGAGAGTAAATGGATGCACATTCTTGGCACAGTCATTCCTAATGGTATGAATTTAAAAATATTATTTTAATTCTTCTTGCAGAATTAAAAAAAAATCACAGAATTAATCTGGTTTATAACTGTTTTAACCTATTTAATGTTGCATAGTTTATACTGGTTTATTGATGTTTGTTTATGCATTTATATTGCATTTTACCAGTATAATTGTATCTCTTTAGATCCTATAAGACATTATTTTGCGCAAAAATGTATGCTATATTTTGACGTTATCAACGTTGACGTCATTTGATGTTGACGTCATTTCCTGTTCATTATATACATACAACCTGATGAAGGCCGAATGGCCGAAACGTTTCATAAATAAATAATTTGTGTTGAAGTTGGACTTCTTTAATTATCACCATATTAGGTAATACTAATAAGAGATATTTTTGTTTCCATGAAATTTAATTAAGAAATATGTTTTTTTCTGCATTTAAAGTAAATTTTCCAATGGGATTCCCACTGGAAAATGGCCTTCTCATTGGAAAATGGTTTATCCAATTGGAAAACCAGCCCAACATTTTTTGTTGGAAAATTCTCCAACATTTTCAAAAAAGGAATTAGTGATTAATAACAATCATTATCATTAATGGTTAAAATATTATTTAGAAAAAGTGCGTTTATAGTACTTTTTATCATTTTTTGTAAAAAAAAATCCCGTCGACCAATTTTTCCAATTGGATATTTCCCACAATTCAATATGGGAAAATTCAGGAAATTGGAAAACTCCAATTGGAACATTGTCCCATTGGAATCTTCCAATTGGTAGCATTGGTAATGGGCTTAATCCAATTGGAGGTTCTGGCAATACATTTTAATGGGAAAATATTTCAACTTTCCAAAATCTCTTAAAAGAATACCTATTTATTTATTTAGAAATATATTTGAAGTTTTGTTTTATTGTTTACCTGTGTCCTGACATTGTATCCATCCAATTCCAAGCTAATACTTCTGTGCCGATATCTTAGCGATAAGATTTAAGCATCTTTTAATGAATTTGAATGCAATAAATCATATAAAAAATTACATGAAGTATTCTTACTCAACCAGTGACACAAATTCCAATTTTTAAATATCTTTACACTAGTTTCATCTCCTCAGACGTCATTTTTGTCATTCTTAAAGGGACTCGTACCTCATTGGCACCAAATAACCATATTCCAGGTAATGTGTCTGAAATAACTAGTTAACTCTTTGATACTGAAATTGCAGAACAAAATACAATGAAAGTATAAAAATAAAGTCTTGTTTTAACCTACGCTTGTTACGTCAAGGACAAATAAATAGCATAACCACTCAGCAAAAGGGACTCATACATAATTTATGGATATTTTGATTATGCATTCCTTGGAAGCAACACCTTTATTTCGTATTTAAAACAAATCTGCTAAAGAACCACATTTTACAAACTACGAGCTATAACTTATACAATAAACTCATACCTGGTTGAGCCTTTTTGAGGTAAAACATGCACCCAACATGCCAACAAGTACATATGCATGCATAAATATTGAAGCAATGGGTAACATCGTCGCTTAAGTATATCCCTCACGCATTAAAATTAATTGTGCAATTACACCAGAAGGAGGGGGGTGACCCCCCCCCCAACCACAACGTACCGATGTCGTCCAAGTTAACTTTTCGTTTCGAGGTAGGGGATACAGGGTAATCCAGAAGAACTGGAAAAAACAGGACAACCTTTTAGGTTGTGAAATTGCGTAAATTTGTTTAATTAATTTAGTGACACTGTTATTCAAAATCAATACATACACACACACATATATATATATATAACAAACATCAATTGTGACTGATAAACCTTTAACTACATACTAATGCATTTATTGAAAATATTTATTACTGATAACAAGATTGTAACCGTGTTTTTAATAGCAGAAAGCGCAAAAAATATTAAATGATTGGTAAATGCTAAAAGATTTATTGTGGTCTACTATACTCTCATAAGGTAGAAATACCGTGTGTAATGCTCATTTCTTTCAAATTTAACTCGATATCCTTCATAAGAACCATTGTTTTCGACATTTATTCATCCTTTTAGGAATATTGAAACAATATTATTAATTGTGGTAAACCTTATCTTGGAGTACTTAAGAGGACATCTTTATTACTCGAGTGAATGTACCTTCGAACGGGTCGGTATATACGGCAGCGATTAACGCAGCCAATATAAACATATAGGGAAAACGCAGCGGTAGCGCAGCCAATATAGCCATATAGGGAAAATGTGTTAATGGCCATATTAAGGGGTACAAGTGTCATTGATTAAACAAACAAACATTGAAATCATTTATTAAAAAAAACCATATTGACAGAGATATTTGAGAAATGTACATTATTCATTGAACAAATATATACAAATGACGGAGGTATTTCTGAAGAACGAGCATGTAATAACATAACAGTTTGAACAAAGTATGATCAAAATACACTACATTTCAATATTTCAAGAGTGTCATTTGACATATATTTCATAAACAGATGCATAATGGATATGAAAATAAAACGTATGCGAAAATACAATACATAAAAAACTTTTTCATATGAAAGGCGTTGTACACATGGCGCAATTACGAAATAATTTTGGATGAAGAAATATCTCGGGAATTATGATGTACGGTATAAATGCTATTGAAATAAAAAATAAAGTACCTTATATTTAATAATGCTTTATTGGACTCATTTTGGTTAAATTTATTTACACAGACCACACATGTACTCGGCATTTACTAGCGAAACGTCAGATGGCGCATTTACACAATATTTATGGTACCATTTGTTGCAGTCGTCGCATTGAACCATATCATCAAAACATTCTGGAAGGTTACAAATGCAATAATTTTTTATATTTATAGATTTGACGCTTTTCTTTTTCCGCAGACTGATGGTTTTACTTGTCAGCGGAAATTCAGTTATATCTTCGTTTCCTAAACATTGGAGTAGATGAGATCGCAAATTGTTTGAATCGAATATTTATTGGAAACATAACATTTTACGAACACAGTAAGATGTTATAAAAGCAATGGCATATAGTCCACAATCGATACTATTATTCTCTTTCATTACGTCTGGAATCAATACATTTATTTCAGCTTTATTTCTACCATAAATTTGCGAAAGTTGAATTTTTAATCCATCTGGAATTACCAGATCATCTTTTCGCTCATTGACAAAAGAATCCAACAAATAGATATGTTCATTATCTAAAATGGTTGAGACCCAGTGATCATTATGAGTGTGATGAATTTGGGTAGCGGGAGAAGTTACTGGATCCATGGGTAGTTTTAAAATCCACCTACCTTCTTTTTCGAGCCGAACAGGCACCTTTTCGGGTAATTGTAAGCCATGAATCGAATTGCCAAACTGTTTTTTAAGAAGAATATTAACAGCTTGTATATGATTTGACGAAATTTTTCGGTAAAGTTATATATCATCCTTGTCCGATTCATTTAAATTGAGATTTTTTTTCCAAAAGTTATTTTCTTCACCGGTTTCATCATCCCTACTAATGTCAAGTTCTAACATGTCGTCATCAAAGGAAGTTTCGGAAATTTTGGGAATTTTTTCTATTTGTTCATCATTGAATTGTAATTTTCTTTTATTTCCAGTATTTCTCACAGTCTTTTGGAGGATTGATTTCGGTGTTGATTCGCCAATTCTAATTTTAGGTGTTGTTTTTACGAGATCGGACTCGTTCAAAAATGAATCGTCGTGTTTGTTAATAGATAAATTATTTGACAAAGTACAATTTTTTAAGAGCGGAATCTGGGGCAGGATTGATAGCAGTTTCTCCGTCGGTATCACCCTTTCTACCCTTTTTTGTACCACATTTTTTATTATTTTTTGGTCTGAAATTTCTACGCAACTGAGTTAAGTTGTACGCTTTTTTGTCTTTTGGTATAGACATACCAATGGCCATCATAACCGCTAAGATATGGTAACAACGAGAAGTAGATGGACAACTACAATATTCTTTTGGAAATAATGATGCATTATACTTACGCTGGTTGGAACCCCTCACCACGAAAACGGCCATATCAGGAACTAAACTTATTCCTTCTTCATGTATGGTTTTGACGGCCAAAGAACACTGTGATTTCGGATCCAATTTATTAGAATTATCGTGGTTATGTACGGGATTTGTTTCGTCGGGTTCAATTGTTCGCAATGTTGTCGGTTCGTTACTAAGTTCAACATTTTGAGTTTTAGGTTTGCAAATAACTTCAAGTTTACCCTTGATAATACCAATCATTTTCTCAGGGGGACATGCATATTTCGGTAATTGAATTGTTTCTGGATCTTTCTTAACATAGCTAAATCTGTTCATTAATGACCATTCGCTTTCGCCACAAAATGCACGCAACAACTCTGAAACATCATTACCCTGTAAATAATTCAAATATAATGCTATACTATCTATTTCCCTTTCCTTATATTCATCCAGTCTTTTTAATTTTGCATTAATACTTTCAGCCCCGTTATTAGTTATACCAGAATATGGATTGTAATTGTCAAAATTTTCAAGGCCGGCCTTTGTTTGTATTGTTTCGTACATGTTTGACTCGAAGTAATCTACCATTGCCTGACTCCATTTTTTGTCATTTCTGCGTATTTTTTTTCAAATTGTTCAATACTTTCACAATGCAATAAACATCTTTTTATCATCACTACATGTGTAGTTCCGTTATGATTGCCTAACCAAAATTTAAGATCCCTTAAAATGTGATTCCAGCATATATTAAAACCTGTGCCGAAGATAAACAATTTACAAATGCATTAATAATTCCCGGTTCCCTGTCTGTAATGATACAAACATTTCCTGTGTTCATTTTCGGAATTTTAGATTTTATTTCGTTTAAAAAGTATTCATGGCATTTTTGAAATTTACGTTCGTGTATCATGAAAGCAATGGGTATTGCTGGTTTTTCTTTAAACATGAAATGCTGAAGGGCTAATGTAGACACATAAAAATCACCTAAACAAAATATAGTACATATTGACCATTCATCTTTAAGTGATAGAATTCGGTTACACTTTTCAAAAATTTAGCCCGTCGCGACTGAGCAGCTTACTGTCAATATAATTTTTTGTCTTGATTTTTGAATATATAGACAGTCAAGAAGTAGGACATCTCGTAAAGAACGTTCACTTGAAACAGGCCTCTTCTTATCCACACTGCGACAGGGAGTGGGGATACTCTGCCTAAATAGCCGTCAACGAGTATTTTAAGAAATATCAAAATAATAAAAAATGGTGTCACAGTGGTTGCACCAGTCAGTTCTAACCACGCCCCCCATAGTCCACCTAAATGACCGTCAATGAGTCTTTTGACGATTTTTAGACTATGGCAGTTACAGTGATACCCATGAAATGTCAAAATAATAAAAAAGTATCCCTAATCGCTCATTATTGTAGCAACCCCCCCCCCCCCAGTCTAAAATTATAGACGTGTAATACAGGATTCTTCCAATCCTAACTCAAAAATGGGAAATTCCACATATGAGGATTGGAGACACCTTTTAAACACGGGTCAAGGTATCCATATGAAACTTGGAACTCATGTTACAAAAAACAGGCTCATATCTTACATGTGAGTCTACTTCTAGCTGAAAAAGAATAATTTGCTCAAACAGGATAATTTTTATTTTAAATTTTTGAAGTTCACACGTTGACCATTGAACAGTCCGTGCCCGCAGGGCGAAGATTTAGCTGGGTTGGCTGGACCGAAAGTAAAAGTCCCAGCTATTCCCTGGACCTTGAGGGGGGGGGGGCATGGTTTCAATTGACTGGTGCATTCAGGGTTCGAATTTAACTTTGAGTCGCAAAATTTTGCGAGTGCTTTTTGAGGCAACTCGCAAAATGAAAATGCAATTTTATAATTTGCTTTATTCTCTTATAATATTGTCAGTATCAATCTTACGTGACTCGACTACTAGAACTTGTTGATGGCTTATTCATTTTGGGGGATACGAAAAGACTCATCAGATGCTGTCCACTTTTTGATAACAAAGCTGTCCAATAATTTGACATTGTTCACTTTGTATATTTACCCTCGCCATCGGGTAATACCGATTCGGAAAGCACGCTACACATTTCATTAAGTCTGTAAGTATTAAAAACAAAAGCATAATAAATTTAAAGTAAATAAAGCAACAGTAAATGTAGCGTCTATACTTTGACAGTTGGGCGGAAATATATACAAAGGTTGATGGGGTTTACATATAGTGCGCGAAAGCGCTAAATTTTTCCAATGATTGAGCTAGGTGATTACGTCATTTGTATTCACTTTGTATTATGCACGCCTCGGAGCATCCCGGAAGGATTCCAGATAAAACTCGGTATTTTCCATACTTGTTCTATTTTTGAAAACTTACTAGAGCGTGACTCCGTACTGTCTTCTTTATACTGGTAGTGTAAACATGCCATTTATAGGCTGTTTACACTCGACTACGTAGCGGAGTTAAGTTCATGTTTATTCTACTTTCCTTTTAATACTTTGTGGTCTAGAAAAAGCCCCTCGCAGAATTTTGCGAGCTTGAATAAAAGTCACTCGCAATTTGCAAATGTCGCTCGCATTTTCGAGTATGCGAGTCTAAATTCGAACCCGGGCATTATTGTAGCAAGGGGGGGGGGGGAGATGGCGCATTTCCCACTAAAATTGTGTAAGAATTTACTTATTTAATAATTTAATATAGTTGACTAAAGAGTATTAAACTAGTTCAAAATGAGCTATTTCAGACAAAGTCTCTGCTATCACCTGCACCTAAAACAAGGAAAGCTGTTTTATTTTTGTTAGGCATATGTAATAAAAGCATTGAGGAACAACGTTTTTAAAAAAAGTAATATCCTTACTAAGCTTTTAAGGTTTTTTAAACTGCATGTATATTTGAAGGTAGAATACCCCTCATATATCATTTCAAACTATGATCAGCTTGATAATTTCTTATTATTATGTGTATCATTTCCTGGTTTTAAAATTTAGAAGAATTTTACTGTCAAATCAACAAATATAATCAAACTGTACTTAAATAGTAATTAAAATTTTAACACAACATTTTGACAGCATAAAAAATGGGTCCTTGTGAATGTCATTTAACAGCGAAATCAACAAGTTAAAAATATACTCAAGACCTGTTCCTTATCAATATGAAATATCTTTAACCTTTTTGGAACATTATGCAAAAAAAAACAGTGTGTTTTACCTTTGGTATAAGAAAATAACTATTTTTTAATAAAACTACTGTTGAAAAATGTAAGCTAATGAAATGGAAAATAAAAAGATGCTTCTGGGTTGCTTTAAAGTTGAACTGCTCACATGAACCCACAAAAGATGTGTAGGTTATGTGCTTAACAATAAAGGCTAAAGCATTAAAATGAACATTTCAAGTGGAGGTTTTCATTAGGGTTAGTGCTACCTTAAGCACACACTTTACAATTATTTTTTCTCTTTTTTAATCTATTTTCTTTAACCAATGGACTATACAAACAGCAGGGTCAGTCCCAGTATACAGGACAATTATTCAATAAAATGTTTATCCTTTTGATATCATAATTGTTAAAAAAAATATCAAAATGTAAAGAAAAAATAACAGAGACCGGGTTCAAACTGTGGTCGCCAAAATTGCAGTCCAGTGTTGTATCCACTGCTACGAAAGTTTACATTTGTCTATTTAATTTAAAGTGACACTCTTATTCAAAATCAATGCATACACATGTATAACAAACATCAGATTTGACTGATAAGCCTTTAACTACTTACTAAACAATGCATTAAATGGAAAATATTAATTACTGATAACAAGATTATAACCATGTATTTAATAGCAGAAAGGGTAAAAATATTAAATGATTGGTGAATGCTAAAAGATTTACTGTGGTCTACTATAGTCTCATAAGATAGAAATACCGTGTTTTATGCTCATTCCTTTCAAATTAAACTCGGTTTCCTTCATAAGAACCATTGTTTTCAACTTTTATTCATCCTTTTTTGAATATTAAAACAATATTATTAATTGTGGTAAATCTTATTTGGGAGTAAGAGTGCATCTTTAATATATACCTAGCTTAGTAACATTAAGTGATAACATCGACTAGCCAATCACACATAAAAATTAATTATACTAGGTATACACACTTAGTAATCTTTTTTAATGGAAAAAAAATGTGAAAAATCAATTAATTGTAAACTATGTGGTACTTCAGTTAATTAGTTTCAATGCATTGTACACATTGATACCAAGTTCATGTCAGTTTTCGACAATTTTCTCTTCTTTCGCTATTTCATCATACGGTGTATAGCCCCTGAATAAAGTTTCACTGACTGTTTCATTGAGTATATTTCTTAAAAATCCTTTCTTTGTTCTAATCTGCTAAAAGGTCAAAATGTCACAGTCATGTGAGCACCAGGTCCGGGAGTATACCGGGAATAGTCTGGGAAATGGGCCGTGTTTTTACTTTCTATGTGGCCACGCAAGGCCGGGTGACCACGGTGGTTTTGTCTTAATTGAGCCAAATTTAGCCGAGATTGGGCCTTATATAGAGTCTCTGGTGTGCGGGGGCATTTGGCCGGGGTTTTACCATAGTTCGTCCCCGCAGGGGAGGGGGATTAGACCCAGGGTTGGCTTGACCGAAAGTCAAAGTCCCCGCTATTCCCCGGACCTGGGGGTGCTGTGGTTACAATTGACTGGTGCACAACATATAAGATATTTATAAAATAAATAAAAGTACTGTTTATCAATATATTTTAATTTTAATGTGGTAAATTAACAAAGAATTAGATAGATGCTTTATGCAAAATCTCACAAAGATGTAAAAAAATACTAAAGAGTTCGGGTTTGCTAGTTTGTAAAAATATTTCATGGAATCATGATAAATTGTTATATTATGTCCAATGACAGCCCACATATTTTTTAACTACTTGAACCTTTCTTGTTAAAATTCTTATTATTTATTATCCCCCGCCTATGAAATAGGGAGGGGGATATTGAAATGGCGTTGTCCGTCCGTCCTTTCGTCCGTCCGTCTTTCCTTCCGTCCGTCCTTCCTTCCTTCCGCACGTCCGTCCGTCACCTGCGTTTTCTCAGTAACTAGCCGGTATAATTTCATGAAACTTAATATGAACCACTATACTGGAATGATGCCCGTCAAAAAAAAATATTTGATTGGTCAATTGTCCTTGAAGTTATTGCCCTTGATTTTTTGAAAAATGCACATTCACAGCCATTTCTCAGTCACTCAGCTGGCAGAATTTCATGAAACTTAAAACAAATATGAATTACTATACTGGGATGATGCCTGTTCATTTTTAGCTCTACTGGCCAAAGGCCAGAAGAGCTTATGCGATGGTAATGTGTACGTAGTATGTGCATCCGTGCGTCCGTGCGGTCGTGCGTTCGTGCGTCTGTAAACAATTGCTTGTGAACACGATACAGTCTTTATTTTTGATTGTATCTCTATGAAACTTGTACAGTATCTAGATATCCATTAGAGCTCGGTTCCTTTCGAAAACCAGCAAGATCCGCCCATGAACGCCTAGATTATGGGCCATGAAAGTTTTAAAGAAATGCTTTCTATTTTTAGCCAGGTCTGCATGAGCGAATTCTATTTTTAGCCAAGTTTACATGTACATGTAAATTCAAGTCTAGATTTAAGGGAGACAATTTGCAAGTCTAGGATTTTGAGAGACAATTTGCTTTTTGCTTCTGCAGTTGAATTTGTGAATTACTCTGCCTTGTTCTTGTTGAAAGCCCAAAGGCCATTTTTTAGCTTTAAGTTCTGTAGTTTGCGCATTCATCTTAACAAAATTGGTTGTGAATTTTTATGTTATGCACCTGGTGTCATTACTGGCCACACCCAGGGTTCACAGGTTTGGTAAACATAAATCTGGAAAGGTTTGAAAATCTTTTTGTGTGTTCGTGCATCCAATCTCAGCACAACTGATTGTGAATGTTTGTTCAAATTGATCAATGTTGTCCTAGGATGCCCTTGACTTTGACCAATTTTTTTTAACTTTTAAAACTACAGAAATTTTTACTATGAGTACAGTTTTGAAAGCATTTTTTTTTTCGGATGACTTTTACTTTGCACATATTAAAATAGTTCATGCAGCTAATCTGCTTACAATACTTTCTGGGCTCAGATGTTGAACGTGCTACGTTTTCAGGTAACCCAAACACAAAACATAAACTATATGTCGGTTGCCTTTTACCCATACATACATGCTCTGGATTGATATGACCACAAAAGCCATGCCAGTAGAGCATAGGCCCTTTTGGGCCTCTTGGTTTTTTTTTGATTGGTCAATTGTACTTGGAGTTATTGCCCTTGATTTTTTGAAAAACTCTCATTTACAGCCATTTCTCAGTAACTAGTTGGTAGAAATTCTTGAAACTTGAAATAAATATGAACCAACATACTGCGATGATCCCTGTTTATTACTATACTGGGATGATGCCTGTTCATTTTGTTTTGATTGGTCAATTGCACTTGGAGTTATTGCCCTTGATTTTTTGAAAACCTTATTTACAGCCATTTTTCAGTAACTAGTTGGTAGAAATTCTTGAAACTTGAAATAAATATGAACCAACATACTGCGATGATGCCTGTTTATTTATATTTTGGATTGTGTAATTTCTATATGAGTTATTTGCCCTCGATTTATTAAAAGATCCATGTTTTCAGCCTTTTCTATGCAACTAGCTGGTAAAATTTCATGACACTTGGAATAAATAAGAACCAACATACTGTGATGATGCCTGTCTATTTTTCTTTTGGATTGGTCAATTTTCCTTAGAGTTATTGCCCTTGATTTATTAAAAAAAATCATTGTTTGCAGCCGTTTCTCAGTAAAACCAATGTGCTTATCTTATTCTTTCTGAGATTGTTTTAACCTTCATGCACAAACAAGCCATCAAGCACAAACAAGCCATCGTTGGCGGGGGATATCTTTTCACTGAAAATGCTTGTTTTTTTAGTTGATGTGTGATGCTGATAATACAGAGACAGCTAGAGTGACAGAGTTTGATGAATAAACTTAAATTAAAAAACAGTGAGTACAATAATCCATTTTAACATGTCTTGTGTGTAAAGTGTGATTCCGAAGTAGTATATATATATATATATATATATATATATATATATATATATATATATATATATATATATATCTTTAAGCTTTGAATCACAAATTTAGATCAAAGATCTATTATCACACAAAACTTAAAGAATATATATGAAAAGTCATGTGGATGGTGCAAGTCATATAATATAAAATTTATATTGATCAAGTCAAGCCATGCCATGTAAAAAAAAACTGACATCATATCAAAGATTGTATGAATCATAACTATTTTTATCTTAATATATAAAGCTTTTTTTCCATTTGCCAAATAATGGAAAATTATTTGAACTTGATTTTGAAAAATAATTATTTTTTATCCTGACTATATAATTATTAAGTCTTTAAAACTGACTCTCTTCCTTTTAAACTCTAAAATATCTTTAAAAATAAAATAAAATACATTTAAACCCATGAAGATTTAATTAATTATTTAAACAGGCCAGTCTGCACTGCTTTTTCAGTAAGGATTTTAGTCAAAATCATATATTCGTAAGAACAAGACAGTACACCGTAGGTAATTATGCCCCCCTCCCATAATTATGGATATTATGCATATTTGTATACATGTATTAGCTAGACAATATACAACGATAAGTGTATTGTATATATTAGTGAGCAAATAAATGCATTAATAAATAAATAAATACAGATTTATACTGGTAAATAGATTTATAAATATTTTAGGAAAGATAAACATTAGATAAAAAATATAATCAAAGCCTTTCTAAATAGCCAAATTGTATTGGCTGGTGGGGTTACTCAAAATTAACGTGCATGGTCCGCTTACAACCAATTAAATATTTTCAATAGCTAGAAATTCACCTTTTATTTGTACCGGCAGTGGAAAACCCTGTTATGTTAATACATATAGCCTGGAATTAACATAACTGGGTTTTCCCATGCCGGTAACAAATAAAAGGTGAATTTTGAGCTATTGAAATTCATGTAACAGTCCAATGACTCTATTGTTTCTGAAGTAACGTGCGTATATTACAACGGTTTAATTTTGTTTGTACCGTAGGATTAGGTTGGGAAAACCAGAATAGCTATAATTCCAGGCTACAACTATTCCAGGCTATATGTACACATGTATTAATATATAAATGCACGAAATCAATGTGGGATTTTCATTAAGTTTTGGTTAAACCATCTTTGTAACAAATTACAGTTACTTCCAAATAACATCTTATTCTACATAATACAAACTGGAGGACAGTTCTTTTTATTTGGTAAAGTTAAGAGACTTGAAGACAAAAAAAAATGTTTAAATTCAGAAAACCTTACACAAAATAGAAACCTTCTATTAATGTCATTATCTTTAAAAAATGAACATGCCTTTTAGCAATTGTATCAATCTGTGAAAATCTACATTTTGCCTTCGACATGTTATACAATTTAAGGATATTTACATGGAAATTAAGTTCAATTCTAAATTGACAGTAATCAATAACAAGCCAATTCATAGTCATGCATATAGCCCCTTCAAAATATGATTGTGATTGTCTCAATTGACCAGTCTTTCTCTGTGTGTGTGTGGGGGGGGGGGGGGGGGGGGGGGGGGGGGCTGTCAGTCATAAGACCTTTAAAAGGCATATTCATTCAGCCAATCAGATGTCAGGTTCAGTGAAAGGGGCGATGTCAGGTCAAGTAAAAGGGGTGGAGCTAAAATAAATACTGACATTCAATGTAGGTGGATCCCCCTTTGGCCTCACAAATATGTTTCAGTCACACTAGGGGGTATGACAGGGTCAAGCCATAATGGAGCCATAGGCAAGCAGACTTTTATGAACCCAACAACAACAACAGGTGTAATTCTTACCAACTGAGGAAAAAACTTTAAAAGTTTTATTATTCCTCATTTTCTTATACAAATTAAATATCTAACAATGACAAATGTAAAATATGATAATTCAAGCATAATATTGACACCAAACATGACACATCTTGCAAATGGTCTTGAATAAAATTCCTACATTTCTAATAATGATAATTCATGGGACCAATGTCAAAACCATTATCCTGTTAAAAAGGACAATGGATTTGATATTGGTAATTCGCAGACAATACAATGTCATTATTAAAGTAAAAAAATACACAGTATGCATATCTAGCTTCAAACAAAAAATTGTTGCTTAGGCCAAAAAAAAGTATTCACAGTTTCCATTTAAATATCAAAAAAGGTAGGCATACGGTAACTTTTTTTTGGTTTTTTTTTGAGGACCATGTTTCTTTAGCAAACTGACCTATATCAGGGTATTATTAAGGTCTTTACAAAATAAGCACATATTGATTAAAACACCAAAAACAAAAAAGGATCAGAAGGATAAAAATAGGGTCAGTTGGGCGGAAACAACGATTTTTAATCCTTATTTTGTCAATGATGTCATGTCAGTGATCAAAATGATAACACAACCATTTAAGCCCTGCATTCTGGAATGTGGGGCTAAATTCTTGATTGTGCTATAGTAGGGCCAAAAATAAAATGATTTAGTTAGGGTTACATCCTTTTTAAAAACAGAAAGAGAAAAAGTATAAAGGATTACATTTTTAAAATACATAATCTCATTATTTTTAAGAATCCACCAGTCATTTAATATGTGCGTTTTCACTTTAAAATAAATGCATTGTTACAGTCTTGTTTTCAGTATGTAACTTTTCCTTAAATGCATTCTTTGGAAAGTAATTTAAGGTTTATTATTCAAAATATATGTTAGTCAAATTGATTTCCAACTTTAAAAAAAAATAATTAAACTTTATGTATTAGAATTTCTTTGCGTAAATACCTGCTTATATGATAAAAGATCATGGATTCTTGAAAAATAATAAAAAATTACTTCCTCGGTTGGCCAATTGAGAACAAAATCAAGAGGTTTGGGTTTTGCTGTTTATACGTTCTTGGTTTTATTCAAAGCATTTATTTATAGGACTTATAAATTTTATGTACAGCATTCTGTATGTTGTCAAGTGTCCTTTTTTGAAAATTATATACAACATGTATAAATATTCATGTTTCAGGAAATAACCACCATCTCTCTCAGAGGTCGTCTTTTTCATTATTGTGGGGAACTACCTCAAAGGGCATCAGGAAAACCTTCATCAACCTCTTTGTGCCCAGTGGCTTGTGCAACAGTGTTTCAGAAGTATAAATACCTTTTTAATTTGTGTATATCAATTGTATAATGACTTGTTTTTATAGATCAAATATATATATATTATTATATATATAGATGGTTAATCTTATGACTTCCTGATAGTATTTAAGTTGTGAAATATTAAATAATCTAATCATAAAAAATGCTTGGAAATGACAATAAAGAAAGATATTTGTCGAATAGGAAGTTTCACCTGTCCGGTTTATATTACAAATCATTTCAAATCAGACAGAAAATTCAATATACTTGTAGTATCTCACTGTTTATTTGTCTTCACATTTTGTATTGTCACATCAAGTCTGTTTGAACATCCTAGTGAAGATAAGTGTATAGAAGCGGATATGATATAATAAATATGCATATAAATGTGCTTGGGATTATTTTCAGATTATCATTAAAATGGGGATAATGGATGACTGGCCACACATATGGGGCTATGGACAAGCTTCAGAGCAGGCTGCCAGCTACATTAGATGACAAGCCATCTATGCTGGACACTCTTCACAATAAAATGTGATGTCACAGGAGCTGTCTCAAAATCTCAACAGCTCACACTGTCCGTATTTGACTAAAGGAATGAACGAAGTCACTGCAGAAGTTGGATTGAGGAATGTCCATGTCACTACCCATCATTTGGAAGGAGTTGGATAAAAAAAGTGTGGCCTATGTATTTAAACTGGTCCGACATTCCAGTTACGGACAGTCTTGATTTGTTTGATTACATTTCTGACCAACATGATGGTCTAAAAGAACACTTACTGGTAACTGGTAAAATCATGGCCCAGTTGTTCCAAGAGGCAGGCGAGTGGGAAGTTACTCCATTTCTTTATGGGTTGATCTGAGGTTCCAGTTCAGTTAAAGTACTGATGGAACACCAAGTGTTTGCCATAGTACAGCAACATTTGATTTGTAACTATGTATTTGTTCGAATTGTTGAAACAGTACTGTTTACTAAATAATGGGTATATATATGAAGAACAATATTATAAATAATTTGTAAGAACCTTTTGATAAGTAAAATGTCGATAAGTCTAAATCATTTTTGTATATCTGTAAAGATTACATTGCCTATATTTCTCACTTTATATTTTTCTTTTAGCCAGTCAATAACTTTTCTTAAGTTCTATTTTCAAAATTGTCAGGACAGGGATTATAGCCCTTAATTAACCCAAATATGTAAAATTCAATGCAAAATTTCTAATTGGCTGCAATTAGGCAGTTCAGATGCAGGAACAAACATCACTTGGGTCCTTAATAATTGCTTTCCATCTGACAGGGTCCAATAAAAGGAATTTGGCATGTGACTGTTTATTAACTCTCAATTTATTGAAAGTGAAATTACTTACATGATTTGTAAGAACTAAATTATATTGATATCAAATGATTGTTTAAATTAAATAAAATAGATGATTACATACATGAACTATTTTTATTTCTTGTTTGTCAATATGAAGAGTAATGCAATGGCTTTTGAATTTCATAAAAGAAAAGGATGGAAAAAATGTACATGTTTATTTTAAGCAATTAATTAAGTAATAAAAGTATTTTTTTCTCTTTTTTTCAAATTTTGCTATCTTATAATACAGATCGTTATTTGTTTAATTTTGGTACAAATGAAGTGTATAAGGTATGTCTAATGTTACAAATAGCAAAAATTCAAATGCAAATCATGGTGACTTGACTAAATGTGAATGCTAATTGAATCAAAATAGTTAATAAATAATAATGTTCATTTGAAACAATTGAGAGTGTAAGTTTGGTTTGTGCATGCCATATATTCCCCGGGGGTGGGGGGAGGGGGGGAATCCCCAACCTAATAAATTAATAATGAAAATTATATTACTATGCGCAGTGCTATAATAATTCACTTATTAATATAAGTAAATGTGCTGAGTAAAATTTGTAAAAATTCTGTCTTGTTTTTTTATGTATTATTTATTTATCATATGCATTGACAATTGATTATAATTTCATAATATATTATTTATTCTTTTATTGTATGTATATTCTAGATCATTAAATATATATAAGTAAATATGCATTCAGATTTCTGTATTTAGTCTTAAATAATAAATGTTGATATTGCGCTTACTTTCATTAAATCCCTTGGTCTAATATCAAAATCCCCTGAAATTAAGACCAAAATCCCCTGGAATTTAAACAAAAATCCCCTGGAATTCAGACCAAAATCTCTTGGAATTAAGATCAAAACCCGCTTGACTTTAGACCAATATTCCCTGGAATTCAGACTAAAATCCACTGCAAAGCCTCTCAAAAATATGGCATGCATGTATTTGTGTCTGTCTTTTACCTTAAAGGTTGTACCCACCAGGAGTACTTTTTGTATCCTCTCAAAATTCAGACTAGAAAACTGACTTGAGGTTGATTATATAAGATTATGTTTTTCATCATTTTCAGACAAATAGAAAATAGCTATCAGCTAAAATCTTATTCAACAATAAATGTTTGAGAATGCTAAATCTTAGCAGTACACAGGGTATAAATCTTGTGAAACACATAGCAATAATGCGCTAAATAATGCACGTAACTTGTAGTAGTAGAAGTCAAGTATCATCTTGGTTTATTACAGCAGAAGCAGTGATTACAAACTTCGTAATCACAGCCCCAGAAACAGAAGCGTTTTTATTAAATCTCCCAGGTTGTGGAAACATGGCACATCGCAGGTGCAGATCCAGGAAATGATGTTAGAGGGGTAGTAACTTAGGGGCGCAACTTTTGACATATGCTCCTCCCTCAGAACCGAAAGTATATGGCATAAACTGTTAAACGGGAATTTGGGGTTACTCCCTCATGTATGTAGTCGGAAATGGTGCATTATGAGCGTATTTCATTACCTTTGTTTCTCCGATATTGATGAAAACAGTAAACTTTGATTATTTTAGAGGTGGCGCACGCCGGGCGCTTAAACCACTAGTGCTTCGACCAAATTCCTTGAGCTACACAGTCGTTCCAAGGCCAATTCCCCGCTAATTTGGCGCGAACACAAAACCACCGACTGTCCCTACGGACCTGGGGGGGGGGGGGCATGCTTACCATTGACTGGTGCATTACTTAAGCGACAGCGATAGGTTTTCATATTACTTTTCCGTGTTTGAATGTAATATCTTAATTGTCTGTTAGGTGTCGTTCCTTCACTATTTTTACCCATAAATACCACTATTTTTACCCATAAATACCATAAATTAAGCCTTTTCATACAATAGATCTCCATCACCTCTCCGACTCCTATTTTTCATGTAGTTAGTGTAAAATATTCTTAATTAAACAATCAATTTCAATTTTAAAAATTATGTTCTAAATTCTCCCACAATTTTAATAGAGCCAGTTTTCCAATTGGAAAAGCTTGAAAAAGCCATTTTCCAATGGGATTCCCATTGGAAAAGTTGACTTTAAATGCCAAAAGAACATATTTCTAAATTAAATTTCAGGAAACAAAAAATATCTCTTATTAGTATTACCTAACACATTTTAAAAATACAAAAATAAAAAACATTGGGTGAAAAATAAAAAAAATAAGTTTGCAAAAATTCTGGTTAATAATAACAAAAACTAGAAGGGCACTTGGTTAAGAAACAGCTGGAAATTCGGTAAAGTTCAAGAATTTATTGAAACATTTGTATTCACAGATGCAATAAATATTCATCACTACAATATACACAATTCCCACATAATGACGACAACAATATATTTTCAAAACCATTCTCAAATATTATGAATGAAAGTTAATTGGTTACCATGGCAACCATTATTGAAAAAGGCGTTTTGGTGTTAAATTTGCATTTAAATATACAATAAATGCCATATGAAGCATTCAATAATAATTGATTTGTTAATTGATATCCTCAAACCTTACTGTATATGGTGTTTTGTATTTGACATTCAAAAAAATTCAGAATAAATAAAAACTGTTCGCCAAGTACCATAGTTTATTGGCAAGTTTTCACAATAAATTGACATAAGGTTGGAACTTGCACCTAATACAGACCAATGTATATCTAGAAGTTATTTATGTTACCCCTGTAATTTACTATAATTTATCTTATTTGAATGGTCATTAAGTTTTTTTTATCCTGGTTACCATGGCAACAGGCCACAAACATGATTATAATCACACCAACTTTACCAATTTACCTCAAATGTGATTTTTTTGTATTGTCATTCATTGCTCATAAAACATGAAATGGTAGTATATATACTCTTAATTTAATAAACATAACAATCCTACACAATTTACACTATGGAAAATTAGATCAGTTAATAAATGGGCACATTTACATTTAACAAAAATGAAAACAATTTATTTAACATACTAACTACTTAGCATGTACACGTCATTATGTAGTTTCAAGAGGTATGCAATTGGTCACATAGTCAGGGATAATTCTAGTAAGCGATTTCCGCGATATCTCGCATAAAAATCGCTCAAATCGCATCAAAATCACTTAAATGCGAGATATTCTCCCGCTTGATCGCAGTTTGAGTATTTTGTGCCTTTTCCATTTTGTTGTTTTACAAAATAAAGCATCGTAGTCGCAGATAGTTTCTTGTTTATATTTATTGAATTACTCACGAATTGCCTCCCCTACATTGAATGCATTTGTCTTATCGAATGTTTTGATCGATATCGTCCACGCACTAAGTCTTGTTTAAAGTGGTTTTGTGACCCGGAATAATTTTGTTTAGGTTACACACCACCATTGTTTTTCCCTATATAATTCAATGTAAAATTATAATTTTTAGACAACTTTTAAAGGCATTTCGAGCAAATGCAGGCTATGATAACCACATATATTCTTAAAGTACAAACTTTAAATTACATTTTAAGCCAATAAAAAAGGGGGGTCAAGTTATTCCTGGTCACTCCACTTGAAAAACAAACTCTAAAAATTGCACCGTCCGCCATGACAGTTCTTCCAAAATGACCTTTCAACTATAGGGCAGCGGTTTATGCTTTAATCTCTACTCTAAATGATAAATCAAGCAAGAATAGATACTTAAGGTATAAAAGTATCAGGAATAATGATAGTTTTGATTTACAGTGTATTGAGCATGTGAAAACATGTCTATCAATCATAAGAACATTTTTTTTTATTGAGAATTTTCCACACAACGGAAACTTGTACATATGACGTAATGGTGACGTCATTCCTATAACTAAGCCCTTCCCTGCATTTTTTATGAAAAACACTTTCGATTAGTCCTTCATACATAAATACACCCAAAGCTAGCTCAATCTGATAGTCTGTGTCAGGTTTTCCAGTTTCACTGCCTGTCACCCAAGTGCCTGTGCGTCTGTATTTTCTAAGGCGTTTTGGCCCAAAATGCCATTCTTTGAGGTTTTTCAACTGAACCTTGACTGAAATGGCATTCTAAGCATCAAATGGGGCAGTTCTTCACATCTTTGCACACATTTTAAGTTCTCGCAGTCAAATTTTCACCAAATTTGGACATTTTCAGTGCTCGTAAGATTGCAGAGGACTCATTTTAAAAAAAAAAAATAGGCGAAAGATGTGAAAACCAGGAAATAGCATATTTTGATCAACCGGACAAGATAAATGCATTTAATTGTAAAAACTTGCCAGAAATAATGAAACGCAATACATTTCTTACCAAAAATAAGACTTTTTAAACAAAGCAGTTTGGTCCCTTTTAAGTTACACACCACCATTGTTTTTCCCTATATAATTCAATGTAAAATTATAATTTTAAGACAACATTTAAAGGCATTGCGAGCGAATGCAGGCTATGATAACCACATATATTCTTAAAGTACAAGCTTTAAATTATATTTTAAGCCAATAAAAAAGGGGGGTCAAGTTATTCCTAAGAAAAGTCACTCCACTTGAAAAACAAACTCTAAAAATTGCACCGTCCGCCATGACAGTTCTTCCAAAATGACCTTTCAACTATAGGGCAGCGGTTTATGCTTTAATCTCTACTCTAAATGATAAATCAAGCAAGAATAGATACTTATAAAAGTTTCAGGAATAATAATAGTTTTGATTTACAGTGTATTGAGCATGTGAAAACATGTCTATCAATCATAAGAACATTTTTTTTTATTGAGAATTTTCCACAAAACGGAAGTACATATGACGTAATGGTGACGTCATTCCTTTACGCGGGTTACAACTGCATTTTAAATGCGTCTACAATATCGGAAGCGTCAAAATGTCTAATCAGAAAATGTTGTTTGCATTTCTTGAAAAAAGCCTCTGGACCAAAATAAAATACCAGGTTCAGATGAAAACAACAATGGAAAGCCTTCATCTCCCAAAAAAGTCAATGCACCTTTCAGCAAAAATGGCTTAATCCTATTTTTTGCTCAAATATAAGGAGTATGAATGTTCATGCTGTCTGAACTGTTAACAAGTGTTTCCTTCTAGTCAAACAAGTGTATATATTATATCTATATACCTATATATTGTAAATTTGTAAATATATTGATATTTATGAAACATGTTACTGTTATGCATTGTTTTATCACTGCGTTATCCATGTATTATAAAAAAATCTCACTGAATTTAAAATTCTCTCACCAATTTTGGACAAATGGGAGCAATTCTCCCATTGAAAATCTGACATAGAATTATCCCTGCATAGTACATGACAAATTATATTTTCGATGCTTCTTCATAGGTAAAAGTAAAAGCTGAAAATGTTTATAGGGTTCAAGAAGGTTTTAAAAATAAAGATATTGAAGAAAATCTGAAAGGTTGCTAAGGTACATTTTATCAGGCTGTGAAGTAACTAATATTGACAAACAATATTATATATGTCTTCAATTCAAGCATTTATAGGCTTCAACTGCCAGATTGTTTTAAGTTTGTATTAATAATAATCATATAGTGGTCTCCATTATGGCAGAGGGGCTCTACCAACAAAAGACAGGGTGTAGCACCCTTCTATCACTCATTTGCTAAAACCACTCAAAATCACTGGTAGCTTCATTTCACATGAACATGTTTCTATTGAATAAATAATTGTCAATAAAAAATTGATACACGTTTTCATCAGCTCAGTAACGGGCTCATTCTCAAATCTTATAATTAGTTTATAAAGATCACATATCAGTATATTAGTTTTTTCACTTATTTAAGGGATCAGAGCCTTTTTGCATTAAGTCCTTTTAGTTGGTTGCGTTCAGGGTACTCTCCATGGAAAAGCCATTGTTGTGGGCTTGTCAATTTTAACTTCAATCTCACTGTCCTTGGCATGCTCTCTCATGAATTCACTCACTGGTTCTGCAAAATAATGTTCATATATGTACATTACTTAGTGTTTGGAATAAATTATGCAAATTAACTTGAACATCAAAACTCACATCTGAATAAAATGGACAAAATATCTAAAATTGTTTTTGACTTATGTTCATAGATATACATACACAGGCAGTGATACAGTCTATAATACTTTTGTTATACCTGAAGTGATGATATTTCCTCAAGTTTGGAATGGACTTCAGGGGTCACTTGGTGTTCTCCAACCAGTCAAAGAATATAACCACTTTGCCAAGGTCATCAATCCACAAAGGATGTGTGCTGCCTCCATTTGGTCTGAATAAATAAACATGTTGTTTATATTATGATATAATACCAATTGTTTTAACACAAGCTTTCTTTTACATAATAAGGTATTATAATCAACTTCAGTGTTTAAATAAAGTACCAAACGTCATTCTGCTTTTTTTGAACAGACAGACAGACAAAGACCAATATTGGATATGTCCCAGGAATTGGTTTTAATAACCATTATAAATTATTATCCCCTAGGAATGGAAAGATCGCTGTGCACCTTAAATATATAGTCAATTTAGTGCATTGATAAATATACAAGTACGAAAAGCTGCACGGAGTGCAGCAAAGGATGGTGCACGGCCGCAATGAATCGCTCACCTGTCATATATTGCACATTCTTCCATTATATACAAATATTGAAAACCTAAGCCTATGAACACGGGGCGTGGCCAATTTTGACCCCAGGGCTAAAGTTTGAACAATCTTAATAGTGGTCCAAAAACAATGCTTCATACCAAATATCTAAGGCCTTCGCCTTTTGGTTTCGGAGAAGAAGATTTTTTAAGTTTTCATCATATACATATATAAGGAAACCCATGACCGCCCGGGTGGGGCCATTTTTTGACCCCAGGGCCAAAGATTGAACAATATTGGTACAAGTCAACTAGATGATATATCATGCCAAATATCTAAGCTCTTGTCACTACTTGATTTTACGTGTGTATCTATATATGTATATTTGTTATTAATTGTTGTATGTGGCCCATATTGAAAATTGGTATGTGTACTAAATATGTTATCCAGTTTAAATTAAGACGTTACTTGTCTTTGTGAGTTCGGAGAAGATTTTTTAAGTTTTCACTATAACACATATAGAGAAAACCCATCAGCCCCGGGGTGTGGCCAATTTTGACCCCAGGGCCATAATTTGAACAAACTTTGTAGAGTTCCACTAGACGATGAATCATGCCAAATATCTAAGCTCTAAGCAACGTAAGTTCAGAGGAGATGATTTTTGAAGTTTAGAGAACATATAGAGAAAACCCATGACCCCCCAAGGGGGTGGGGCCAATTTTGAGCCCAAGGCCATAATTTGAACAATCTTTGTAGAGGTCTACTAGACGATAAATCATGCCATATATCTAAGCTCTAGTCCAAGTAAGTTCAGAAGCGAAGATTTTTGAAGTTTTAACTATAAACATATAGAGAATACCCTAACCCCCCGGGGCGGGGCCAATTTTGACCCCAAGGCCATAATTTGAACAATCTTTGTAAAGGTCCACTAGACGATGAATTATGCCAAATATCTAAGCTCTAAGCAACATAAGTTCAGAGGAGATTTTTGATTTTTTTTACTATAAACATATAGAGAAAACCCATGACCACCCAGGGGCGGGGCCAATTTTGACCCCAGGGCCATAATTTGAACAATCTTTGTAAAGGTCCACTAGACGATGAATTATGCCAAATATCTAAGCTCTAGTCCAAGTAAGTTAAGAGGAGAAGATTTTTGAAGTTTTAACTATAAACATATCAAGTATACCCATGACCCCCCGGAGCGGGGCCAATTTTGACCCCAGGGCCATAATTTGTACAAATTTGTGTCCACTAGACGATGAATCATGACAAATATCTAAGCTCTAGGCCAAGTAAGTTCAAAGCAGAACATTTTTTAAGTTTTCACTATAAACATATAGAGAATACCCATGACCCCCCGGGGCGGGGCCAATTTTGACCCAAGGGCCATAATTTGAACAATCTTGGTAGAGGACCATTTGGTGATCCTAGCTACCATATATCAACGGCCTAAGCCTTGTGCTTTGGGAGAAGAAGATTTTTAAAGTTTTTCCTTTTGGTTGCCATGGCAACCAGAGTTCTGCATGGAATTGAATTCTTTGAACAACTTTGACAGAAGACCACCCAAAGAACATCCCTATGAAGTTTTATTAATATTGGCCCAGCGGTTAAGGAGGAGATGTCTTTTAAGTAAATTGTTGACGGACGACGCACAACGCACGCCGCACGCCGGACGCCGGACAAAAGGCGATCACAAAAGCTCACCTTGTCACAAAGTGACAGGTGAGCTAAAAATAAAAAAGTTGGCAAAATGGTCAATCTGTGAGAGTGCAGCTTTAATACTAAGTTAATAGCAAAATGTATACGATCTCAATTAAAGACCGTTTCACAAAGTCATTTGTACTTGTAGAAATAAAGAAATTCTAACATAATCCCAGTACTAAAATTATGCAAGAGATATGAATCATACCATAAGAACTTTTCCAATGACATTGGATGGTGAAGTTGCATTGAGAGCTTCGCTGAGATTCATGACAGATTTTGTCGGAGTTTTGTTGCGCGCTGCCTGTTTGATGTTATCTGGCACGACAACATTTGCCCACTGCACAACTTTTGTTGTACTGATAGCCCAGGAAGGCTACTCTCCAGATTTTCTGAGCAGATTTTGTAACAAGACGTTACTGCCAGGCTTGAAGTTTTCAAGATGCTTTAGCATGAATCATCGCACATCTGTGCTTGCTGTGCTGTCTGCTACTTCAACAGTGAAGAACCGTCTTTCTTCTTGCTGCCGATTCTTATATGACTGGATTTCACTGCATGTAAGCACCTGGACTGCTATGCTGGCTGTTGATTCAACTGGCAGATCCAGTGCCTCTCTTAATGGGAGGATCTTGAAATCCATGCTGTAAAAAGAAAGTACCTCTTCTACAATAGAGGAATAGTATGGGCAAGTCATATATACATAAGTTACAATATTACAAGAACGTTTGAAAATAAAAATAATTTCACTACAGCAAGCGAGTTGAAGTAAGAATGAGTGTATTTTGTGTGGAGGATAAGCAAATTACAAAAATTGTCACACATTATTTGTTCACTGCGAAAAATTGAAATGAACTGTTTTGTAATAAATTGTTTGAATGCGGTGTTATGTTTTGTTCTTATTAATAATATTTTACAATATAAGTGGAGTGATTTGCAATATATTGTGTGCACTATTTTCTTCTCACTAAACATATACACATAACATGAATGATAACATGAATGGATGGCATGCAACCAAAACTTACCTCTATATGCAGTAGTTGTAGCACAGGTTTTAGCAATTTAGAAATTTAGCTGAATTTATGACAAAGATAATGGGAATTTGGCATTTATAAAGCATTGCATGTCACTTAGTGTGAAGCTGTTGAATTGAGCAAATTTTAAGTAGTGAAATCATTTGTTGGAAAAAGCATGGTTATAATAATTGCAGTCAGCCAAACATTTGCAAATGAGAGCAAAACAGGTCAAAGAGATGTTGAAAATATATGTGTTTTGAAATCAAGAAGCTGTATTGATAAACGATGAGGCATATTTTAATGCATGGGTGAAACTTGTGAAATTCTGAAAATAGTGTGTTTGATAACTGAAATATACATGTCCAGTTTTACATTACAAAATAATTGAGAAATATCTTTAAAGATACAGAAATCAGTTGTAATATTGAAAACATTAACGCATGTAAATATAAGTAATTGTTAAGTTGAAAAAATGTAGGGAAATGTTAAAGAATGTATTTATTGCAATCATGGTTAAAGTTGAAGCGAACAAAATGCAAAGCATTAGTAATTTGTTTTATTCAGTTATGTATCCAATGCAAAAAAAAGAAGTTTGGACAAAGGTTGACCAAGTCGGAGACTTTTATCCTGAATAACCTTTTAAAAAACTAGTAATAAAATGTTATTCAAAGACCAATTCATGCTTAATGTTTAAAGCTGTACACTCACAGATTGACAGTTTTAAATTTTTGAGTCAGAATCAGCTGATTTTAAGATCAATGTCTTCAATTTAGTCATATAAGATTACTTACAATAGAACAGATCGCAATTGTTTGAAAAACTGCTGAAAATTTTTCTTAAATTGTTAGTAATGCTTTTAGCCATAAAACATAAATTTTTGAATGTAAATATGAAAAACTGTGATTTTATATTTTGTCAGCAGTCTTATATCACTGGTTTTGAGGCATTTGCACAAAAATTGGCCTATTTGAAGAAAAAAATTAAAAAGAAGTTGTCAAAATGGTCAATCTGTGAGAGTGCAGCTTTAAAGGTTAAATATTTGTACTTATACCACAGTTTTTTTTTATATTTATGCCTAAAAATTCGCAATTAGATGTGAGAATGGGTTATATTCCTAAAACGACTAGAAGAAACCCTGCTATAGTTGAAACAAAAGAAGCAAATTTAGAAATGGTTAATAGTATGATATAATGGGTTTTATTCCTAAAACAAATTGAAGAAACCCTGCTATAGTTCAAACAAAAGAAGCAAATTCTGACATGGTTAATAGTATGATATTGTGAACAGATGTTAAAGCTGTACTCTCACAGATTGACAGTTTTGACATTTTTAAAAATTCTGACTAAGATTCAGCTGAGTTTTGCATCAATGCTTTCAATTCAGTCATATAAGATTACTCAAGATAAAACAGAGCCCCATTGTTTGAAAAACTGTCAAAAAATTTCATTTTTCTTAAAGCGTAAGTAACGCTTTTAGACATAAAACATCAATTTTCACAGAAATATGAGAAACTGCGATGTGATCATTTGTAAGCAGTCTTATATCACTGGTTTCCAAACATGTGCACAAAAATTGGCTCAATCCAAGACAAAAAATAAAAAAGTTGTCAAAAACAGTCACTCTGTGAGAGTGCAGCATAATGAAATATTAGTTAATGTTGTGACTTTTCACGTAGTCGTTCATATTCTTCAAGTACACGGTCATCTGCATGTATGACATTTGGGTTAAATCGAATTAAATGCAAACAATGTAAGCTTCTTACTCTACTTAAAGCAACATATGCCATTCCAGGTTGGAAAACTGATGATCCTAGGTCCACCCAACATTCATTGGTAGTCATGCCTTGAACTTAGTGAATTGTACATGCCCAACTTATGCTCAATGGAAAAGCTCTGCGAACAATAGATCTTCCACCAAATAAAAACTTATGCTCTATTTCTTTAATTTCCACAGGACATTGATCGCTTGCACCCGAATTATTAACTAATCCAACTATGTTATCAAATATGACTAGAATGGTTCTTATGCTATTGTCAATGTTAGTTTCTATTTCTAATACTGTACCCATAGCTCCATTTACCAGTCCACGAAAGACATTTAAGTTGCAAAGAAGCATCACTCTTGAACAAACAGAAAACTGAAAATGATGTGGCAAGTTACCAGCATCTCTGTCATCTTCAGGAATGAAATCAGTTGAGCACGGAGCACCTGCATGGTTATTGTCAGATGAGAAATAATGTTAAGCTGTAACTGTATGCATCGTTGAAGATAAATGTTGGCAAAGAGCATTTGACCTTAATGGGTATATATATGCATAGTCCAGCAGAAGGCAAACATGTAGACAGTCGACTTTTTAACAATGTTACATCACTTTTAGTCAACATACCAACTCTAGCTCTATTAAGAAGCTGTCCATAAGTAGGATCTGAACTGTGTCGAACATTGGCCCGTAAGAATACAGGTTGAAACAAATCCCAAAGTTATATAATTCTGTTTGTAAAAACATATGAACCACAAACTGGACAAATTTGGAAAAAATCACCAAACAAAATTGTATAAAATCCTCCAAAAAGAAAGCTATTTCCGGCAATTTCACCAAGCCGTCTACTAATAAATGTAAAAATGCGATCGCTTACCATGCATGCTGATTTCATCAATAACTATTGTGTGTACACCTATGAGCTTCAATTGCAACGACCTTAACTGGAATGGGGAAAGACTACCATAGTTGAGATATTTGACTACTGGAATTCCAAGTAAAGAATGACCATTAATTTGTCGTGCTGCAGTGCCAGTGGGTGAACAACATTTGACAGGGTCAACGCCTGGTCTCTGACATGTGTAAAGCTGCAAGTATGCAACTATCATTTTCAGTAAGAAAGACTTGCCAACACCACCACTTCCTGTAATAAAGATTCTAAGAGGACCATTATGTTGAGTACCCATATGTTGTCGGACAATATCCAAAGCTCTTTGTTGGCAATTTGTTAATGTTTTTAAATGTGTTTGAAACTCAGTCTCATTCATGAGACATGATGTGACCTGATGATAATGGAACGAAACAATTTGTCAATGTCCATGTCCTGCCAACTAACATGAGAATTGGACGAAGGTGCATGTATTCCAAAATCAATATCTGCTGGAATGGAATTAATGGGTTCATCATTTAATTCATCCTGTGCAAAACGAATGCGTCTGATACTGTTTTCTACTTGTGCCAGGAAGTTGTTGTACATCTCCATGCTATGATCCAGTAAGGCATTTTTTGCAATGAAGGCTTCCTTAGCAGAAGAATAATCATCAATTAATTCACATTCATTTCGAAATGGAAGTAAAAGCATAAGTAAAGTGAAGTAGTAGTTATCAGAAGATACTGAAAACATAGGAAACCGTACAATTGAGTATAGTTTTCTTCCTAAGCCATATATTGTATTTTTCGATGTAAAATCGTTCTTGACAACGACGTTTTTTGAAGGTGGACATTTGATGTACCATGATGCAAAGTAGAGTAATGAGACCATTTCCATGTTTGACGGTCGTGCTGTATAATAATCAATCATATTGTTCATGAAAATGTCTGTGTCATCGTCATCTTTATCTTGTAGTTGAGTTATAGGTTTCAGCATCCTAAATCGTATTTCTTTTGGCCTTGTATTTAACATCACAATTGATCGGGAACTCTGCAAAAGATTAAGATTACTCAATCTGAATGCAGCCTCTTGAGCCGACAATCTCCTATGCTTCTATACACAAATACCTATATTCCATAGGCGTTGAAAGGTTGACATATTTGGATTGTCGCGAAACACAGTGTTTATGAGGTTACCAAGCGCACAGGGAAGTTCATCTGGTTCAGATTTACAAAGGTAGTGACAAACATAATATGCAGCACCATCAGCATCATTGATCATTTGAATGTCCATGTTAGCTCGCCAGTGTCGAAGCACAACTGGATTGTAAGCATTAATATATATGTAGCATTTTTAGGCCTGTATGTTTCATAAAATTGAGGTCTCTATTCTTCACAGCTGTTATTCTTGACAATATGTGTGATTTGTAACATTCCTTTTTGGGGAAACCAAATCGACAAGGAGGTCTGTCTGACTAATCATACAATATTTAGAATGACAGTGTGTTTGCAGTTTCACAACCAAATTATGCAAGAATGGGTCATCTATTTCACTAGGAATATGTGTGTGAACAGTTTTCTCAACATACTGTGAAATCATTAATGTTCGTGGGGCATTAATGTTTGTGGTTTTCGTGGGTTGGGTGATCCACGAATTCAAGATTCCACGAAATTAATATAAACCCTTTATTCACTTTTTCAATTGCCTTGTTACGTACATATACTCTAGTATATTCTTAACAGAGGTCGCAGTATACAGAGTTAAAACCTGTCTCACTGTATAACTTACGATCATTATTCTGTTAATATATTATAACTGCCTTCCCTTCCCTAAATTTGCCACCAACTTCCACCAAATGCCATGGATTTGGGTGGCATTTGGTGGAAAATGGGTGGCACTTGGTGGAAAATGGGTGGCACTTGGTGGAATATCAAGAATTCCACCAACTGCCATGAAATTTCCACCCAACTGGAGGTGGCAGTTGGTGTAAAATTGAACTCAGTTTTTTTTTTCATGTGGCACTTGGTGAAAAAGTTGGACTTAGTTAATTTTTCATATGGCAGTTGGTGAAAAACTGAACTTAGTTAATTTTTTGGGTGGCATTTGGTGAAAAAGTAAGAGTTCTGTAAAATGGAACCATTACTTATCATCATGGAATGGGAATAGCATTTACGACAGTTGCTGTTCATGCTGCTGTTTTAGCATCATTACATATGCTACTATTTAAAACTAACTGGTAATACTACTTTTGGGGATTTCTCCCACTACTACTATAACTACATGTCCTACTACTCTTCATCATGTTGGTGGTTTTATTGGTGATGATTACGATGTTGGTGGTTCTATTGATGATGATTATGATGTTGGTGGTTCTATTGATGATGATTATGATGTTGGTGGTTCTTAATTTGATGATGATGATTATGATGGTGGTGGTGGTGGTGGTGGTAATTATGATGATGGTGGTGGTGGTGATTATGATGATTGTGGTGGTGGTGGTGGTGGTGGTTGATTTTGACAATTGTGGTGTTGTTGGTAGTTCATTGTGGTGTTGGTGAATATGATGACTGTGGTGGTATTGGTGATGATGATGATTGTGGTGGTGGTGATAGTGATCATGATGATTGTGGTGGTGGTGACAACAACAACAACAACATGTTGTTTTTGATGATGATGATGATGATGATGATGATGATGATGATGATGATGATGATGATGATAAAAACTACAATGTGATGATGATTATCATGATCATGATAATGATGAGTTAAACTAAGTTTTCTGTGTACATGTGCTCTGTTGCTATTTCCCCAAAGGTAAAGATAAGCTTCATGCATGTACTGTCAAGTATGTTTAACTAAATTATTCCAAAAGAATTGACAAATACTTAGTCAAGGAATGTACTAAGTTTAAAAAGTATCATTCAATTTGTACAATGAAGTTGAAGATGTATAAAAAAATGTTATACACATTTTTTTCCAGACAAAACCCCCCATAACAATGACAATGTACTTGGACAAGATTCTAAGACCTTTTTGGTAAATATTTGAATTTTACAATAACTTTAAATGATGACTAACCTCATAGTTTTATCATAATATATTAGCTAATACTTATTTAAAAGTGCTAAGTGCTATAAAGGGTGAGATAAACAATATTAAATGCCAGTCAAGAAAAGATGTATATGATCTAAAGGGTGTGTGTGTTTTTAAGAGAAATTGTTGAGGTATTGACAAAACCTTGGTGTTATTCATGTTGTTGGCTACATGATTTTGAAAAAATAAAGATATTCAAGTGAATCTTGGTGTACACATGTTTCCAAAGACATTTGTAGAACAAATAGCATTCTTCTGTGAGGCAAACCCTGTTATATTGAACAGATATATTAAAATGATCCCTTTTTCAGAAAGAAATATGAATAGAGGACTTCTATAGCAGAAGAAGTATAGCCAAACTTGCAGAAAACAACAACCAGATGTGCATCACTAAAGAAAAGAAACAGGTTATTGGCATTTCAATATTCAAAATACCAAAACCGGTAGTTAAATTAACTATTTACCTGTATTGTCATTGCTAATACAACAGACGAGTGCTCTTGTAAAACATATTTGCAATGATTCAATGTATGAGGCTGGATTCTATATTTAGTTATGGTATATCATTTTGTTGTAATACTTGGTATTAATCTGGTTAGGCCCAAAGCTGAAGAAACATATTTAAGAGTATGTTTTTAATGTTGTCATTTTATTAATGCCTCTAATTTTAAAATATATTTTGAATAATGATAGCTAAAATGAAACCTCCAAAATAAATAATACTAAAACTGTTTTCAGGATTTCTCCAAATGTAGAAATGCAGACAGCTTTTCACCATCAACTGTGATCCTTTGTAATTTTGTGTACATATGAAACTAAATGGCTGCAAAGAAATGTGTTTTTTTTTGTTCTTAGGTTGTTGTATGCATACTTCATAATCCCATGATTTTATTTCCACCCAGTGCCACGTAATTTCCACCAAGTGCCACATTGGCATGGCATTTGGTGAAAAAAAGATCAAAGAAACTGAACGTGGCATTTGATGGAAAATTGTTCCAATACTCCACCAACTGCCACGTTGGGGTGGCATTTGGTGAAAAATTTGCCACCAACTGCCACGTGGCATTTGGTGGAAAACGTTCCAATACTCCACCAACTGCCACGTTGGGGTGGCATTTGGTGGAAAAATTTGCCACGTGGCATTTGGTGGAAAACGTTCCAATACTCCACCAACTGCCACGTTGGGGTGGCATTTGGTGAAAAAAATTGCCACGTGGCATTTGGTGGAAAACGTTCCAATACTCCACCAACTGCCACATTGGGGTGGCATTTGGTGGAAAATGGTGAAAAATTAGATCAAAGTCCCATTTTCTTCTGTTTTTCATCGTTTTACACCAATTGCCACCCGTTCCAATACTACACCAACTGCCACCCATTTTCCACGTCCAATTCGTGGCAAATTTAGGGAAGGGCTTAACAAATAATGAACCAAATCAATTAAATGTGTTTTATGCAGCAAATGACAGTTATAAGCACGTGGTTAAACGTGTGCTGTTAATGAAAATCTCCAAGTTTACAAGATGTGCGTGATGAGTGTCCATACTCGATTTTTTTATTTAATGAAATAATTAATCGATTACTAGTACATTGAAGGTTACTAAGCACTGAACGTGACAATACACACCTTTTTCGGTGGTTTCACAGTTTGCAAAATTCTTAATTGGTATTCAATAGCTTCCCCTATCTGTATTTATGATCAGGGTACATCTTCTTTTATTACCTTTATTCCCAATTAAATCGATAAGTGACATGAGTATATGCACTAATTGGCATGTTGTACCACATTAGCGAGTGTCATAAACCGAGTGACGTAGAAGGCGGAAATCACGGGCCAGCGCGTGGATATTATGCAGACGATCGCATCTTCGGTTGTTGTTTTTTTCAAAAATGAAAATCCACGAATTCAAGTACAGTACACTCAACGAGTTAGACCCACTTTCCGTTTCCCTCCACAGATTTTTGCTATCGCGGCCAACACAATAATTTTATCGACTGTCCGCGTTCCTCGGAGTTTGAATTTAAGGCCCTCGGAGGGTGATCAGTCGACCGAAAAATAACGAACTCGGCGTTCCTCGGAGGAGTTAACTCCGTGAAACTCTGCGGACACTAGATAAGAATCTATGCTACAGTTATATTTATTTTATTAAAATTTTCAACCGATAACGACGGCTCCAGTAAATTGCTATTATTATTTTTCCTCCGCCCGTTTTGCATGAAGTTAGCTTACCACAAGAATGCAGTCGTATTTCACTAGTTGCACATGCATCTTATAAACGTGTTTTTGCTAATGACTGATAAACACATTTCTTCCGAGAAAATCTAGGTTACACATTTTCGGAAAATCAGGAGGTCAAACATGTGTTCAAAATTCACAGCGCATGGTTTTGAAGGCCTTCTTGCCTCATTTTCTGTGGAAAATTCCAGTAAACATCATAGCTATTTTTAACCACCAATAATAAATAGTATATTCTACATTGTATTGATCACGCGCTTGACGTAAGAGGTCATGGTTCAGAATCATGTAAATAGTCGGCTGCTTTATGATGCAATAACTTAGTGGATATACTTTAATGATTCAATGTTTATAATTCAAGACAATATTCAATTGGTGTTTACGGACATAAATACAAATTAAACGTTGGTACATGTACTGGTAAGAATCTTTTACGCTTAACAATGTGGATAAGCATAAAAATAAATAACTTTTAAACAAGAATGATTTCTTGGTTATCTGATTAGACTCGGAGTTCCGCTGCGGGATCATAATTCGGACGATTCTCAACGCTATCTTTCATATTAAACTCGGCGGTAAGCCAGCCACTCGGAGGAACTCAGGGGGGATTTTAGCGACGGCAACAGTTTTACCCTCGGAGGAAACCCGCGATCATCGACTTTATCCCTCGGAGTGAGCTAGGAAAGTGGGTCTAACTCGTTGAGTGTACTGTACCCACGAAATTGTTTTTTTTCGGCAAACCACGAAATTTCATGCCCACGAACATTAATGATTTCACAGTACTTCAGAATCAATTTGTTGGTGTTCGCATTCAAATCTGTAGGTATATCTGTAATCCAAAGAAAAATGTGATAATGGGGAGAACCCGTTTTGAAATTCGACTCGTGCAAAAAAGTCTTTAACAATTCCCAATGGTTTAGAAGGGCCATTGATAACAAACTTGAGTAATGCAGTAAACCGACGATCAAAATGAATTGCTTTCATCAAGGGATCTGATCTCATGCTTGTGTAAAAAGATTTCTTCTTTACAGCATCATCGTAAGTCATTTCTTCAAGAGTCATGCCTAACTCAGGCCAGTGTATATCATCTGCAGAGAGAGTCATGAAAAGAGTGGGTGGGCCCAAACTTCGAAACATAGCCAATAAATTATACAGAGCATTACAAAAGTATGCTACAGTTCCTCGTGTTTGTTTCATAAACATATAAGAGTCTTGCATAATGTCAGGGTTTGTACCTGACCCATTTGAACATCAGCTGCTGTTGTTCGTCGCATGGAATCGCCATCACGTGAACCTTTGTACATTTTCATGCAGACTCCTATCTGTTGTCTTAGGCAAAGTTTGTCATATGAAACAGCCGCGTGAAGCAAATATGATACATGTCTTTTCGCCAAAATCCAAGACGATTATACAACCGATATATGAAGTACATACTAGGCCGTATTTTTTGTTGTCTTGGATAACTGAAACCGAATTTACCATGTGAAAAAAGCCATGGAAATGCCTTTTCTTCCCCATAAGGTATTTCATACACAGATACTGGTGTGTTTGTATTATGTGGAATGGAAATTACTGGTCTGTTGGTAGTAATCACAGATTGAACAGTATCATTGGCCACAGTATTGCAGTCAACAGGTGCAAGTGTAATATGTTCAAAACAGTCGACATTTGCAGGACATTCCTTGTTGCAGATCAGAGGTAGAAAGAAATTGTCCACTATAGTCTCCATATTTGGCATTGTGATACATGAATCATTTTTGAAAAGCATGTTGTTAGATTTAAGCCAAGTGAACGCATGCATGACCTTGATGGGAGCGACTAAAAAACCACATGTTGAACCTATAGCATTACCAGACTCAAAATTAATCAAACACATATGATCTAATCCTGACAACTGTTCCATTACAGGCAAAATATCTCTTGGCAGATTAACGATCAATCCACGTTCAGCAAACTGGCCTCCAGGTAGTAAAATAACTGTCATACAAATTTGGATAAGAGCCAATAACTTTTTTTCAAGGTGCGTTAGTTTCTTTATCTCATTTGGTATACTTTCAACGCCTAAAAAGTTATGCTGTGAGGACAAAGAAGGTATTTTGCCACTTCGAATACAAGAACAACAGGTACAGCAAAGGTCTGTATTGCAGTCAAAGTCTAAGAAATTGCAATGTCCATTGCCTAAGTGAAATACTTGATTTAGGAAGAGAATGCGATCACAACAATGACAGTAGTGGCAAGGGCATTTCCGAATATACTCTTCATACAGACATTGTGTGCCATACAAATCAAGCCTGAAAACTGGTTGGGAATTGCTACTTGCTAAAGAACAATTTTCTCTTGTGGTAACATCACAAAATGCAGCTATTTCGAAAGGTAAAGAACAACTTGCAAATCAAACAGTCAGAACTGTCATTTACGCCATTTGAAATTTTTTCATCAACTCTTAGTGCCTCATCAACAAGCAGCACTTCACACTGTGTTCCTTTACTTGTTTGACTTTTACGCTTACAACCTTTCATACCACAATATGAATGCTCAGATAATGGATCAGAATGTACATTTTTTGACTGCACTTTGGATGCATTAGTACACATGTCATACTCGTCACACTCATCTGTAGTCTGTACGAAAGTTCGTCGGACCTCGGCTCCCGCCGGTAATAAATGGCGAGGTCCGGCAATCGCATGTATATTGTAGGCCCGCGTGTCTGGCAACAATTTTAGGGAAAAATCTGTTGTTTATTAATTATGTGTCAAAGGTGTTTCTTGTTAATTTAATTAACTAACCTATGTTTACAACATAAATTCAGGGCTTTCAATTGACTCGGTTTTGACGCACAGAAATCGTAAATGACCCGGAATTAAAACATCATTAATTTGTGCAATGCGTCAGTTTTAACCCGGGATAATTTCAGTGCAAGAGTCGGTATCATTTGAAAGGAGCAGCAAGGCAAGCTCTAAATGTTTGTTTAATCAATTAAAGTCAAAAGCAATTAACTGCCGAAGTGACAAGTGATTATCAACCTTGAATCTGACCGTTACCAACTCAAACTAATGACGTAATTATAAACTCCGCCCATTATGCAAATTAACGGATATCTTCGGCTTTTTCGCTAAGTACGATGGTTTGAAAAACAACAATGCTAAATTATATTTTGTATTTTTATATCTTGTCTTATATGAAATTAATGAAATTTGTGTTCGTTCTTAATGTGTAACAGAAAGGAATAAAGATTTTTCGTAGCACATGATCTAAAAAGCGCGGAAACAGGTGCACGCTTACTTATTGTCAATTTTAATGGAAGTGAAAGAAGAACTGCGTAAATCGTTGTCAGTGTATAGTTCTATAACAAAAGAGTTTTATTGTTATGTGATTAATGAAAAATAAAAAACAATGACTATGTTACAATATTGAGATAGGGACGTTGAATGTTTTTGTTTACTTTAGGAAAAAATATGAAAAACTTGAAAGTGAAACCGAAAGTACAAATATGTTGTTGCAACTATAAAACAATCGATGGTGCATATGAGTCTGACAAGGATGCATAGGGTTACATAACGAGTAATACATGCATAATTCCTGTTTCACTCAACATGCATTAAATAAATAATACGTTCATAGGAGTCAGAACATATTTTTCCAAGTTTTGACTCTTGGAATTTGTTTACCACCCAAGAGACTGAGAAGGAAATAAGACAATAAGGTATTCTATAAAGATTATATTTCTTTTTCCTTGATTTTTTTCATCAAAAAAGGGGTCACTCATACCCCGTTTGATGAATCTGAAGAAAAATATATATTTTAGGTTTATTTTAGGTAAAATGTCACTAAATTTTGTAGAGGTCAAAATTCAGCACATACCCTCCAAGTCACTGTGCTTGTTTACATACTATAAAATCGCGAAAATTCAATTTAAATTAGATGAATTAAATAAAAATCAATATTATATACCTGTGTTAGTTTCAGTAGCAGTAATATTCTAACACTGATAACACACAAAAACACGTATAACCTTTAAAATAAACTGCAAATAGGTACACAAATGTAGAACGTCTGACCCTTCGAAGAACTTCTGCGCACATGCGTAGTAACGATCGACAGGAGACTTCGATTCAATTATGACGAGGACTTTGGTACTTTCTCTTTATAACCAACCTTACAAAAATACTTATATAACAGTCAGTCCTACCAGAACCTAATATAACTCACTATTGTCTATACCTTGTGTTATATACTTTGATATAAGTAGGATACTTGATTACCATGTTACCATGATTACACCCTACTGTGTTTAATCGAACACGCCGACGATGACAACAAAAGGATCATTCGACCAAAGAAAAACTAGAGGAACCTTCGGCTTTGATTACATGTATCCTTTTAAATGTATTTCTGAATCGGCTCTTTTATTTACTGTTTGTTATTGAATTATTATTCATTCATAAGAAAATACAGATTTCACATGGTTATTTCACAACATTTGCAAAAACAATCAATCGAAAGGCTAGAATTGTTCTCAAAATCATCATGGTACCAACGCCATACCAAATAGCACGGCCGTGATCGGCCGCACAATAAGGTGACTCATACTTTACATCAGTGGAATTAGGTCAACGTTAGATAATGTGCATGCATATCTATAAGAATAGACGGACAAGTTAAAGCGTGTAAGCAAGCTATCACGACGGCAGAATTAACTAATTTGATCATCAATTGTGGCAAGAACATTTGACTCATAATTATGTCACTGAACTTGAAAGGCAAGAAGTTTTTAGTGACGGGAGCAGGACGAGGTATCGGGCGAGAGCTTGTTAAAGCTTTAAACAAAGAGGAATGCATTGTGTACGCGCTTAACAGGTCTAAGGAGCCCTTGGATACTCTTGTGCAAGAATTACCTGCCGTAGTACCCTTAAACGTGGATCTTGAAGACTGGGAGGCAACCAGGGCTTTGCTGGAGAGTATTGAGGTACTGGATGGAGTCGTGAACAACGCGGGGCTAGCAGACCTACCATCAACGTCTGTGCTGGAATGCAGTAAGAAGTTTATGAATAAGGTTGTGGACTGTCAAGTGTTCGGGGCGATAAACACTATGCAGGTCGTTGCAAAAAAGATGATAGAGGCAGGTCGGCCAGGGTCGTTCGTGAACGTATCTAGCGTCCTTTCCCATGTGGCTTACCCTGGACAGCTGCCATACTGCTTTACAAAGGCTGCGCTCGATATGATTACGAAACAGTTTGCATTGGAGCTCGGACCGCACAACATTCGAGTAAACTCTATCAACCCAACGTTGGTCCTTACAGACGATGTCAAGAGGCATATAGAAGAAGGGTCTCCTTTGGACATAGTGTTCACGTCGCGGACTCCGGGCGGTCGTGTACCGGAGGTATCGGAAGTGGTTGTTCCAATCATGTACCTGTTGAGCGACATGTCATCCATGGTTTCGGGAACCACTCAGGTCGTGGACGGTGGGATGCTCTCCAGCTTCATTACCCAACTCTGATGACACTGATTATAACTAGTCACTTAATAAATACTTACATTTTCATTGGTTCCGCTTGAAACGACTTTAATAAAATGTTGATAACGTATTTTTAGTAAAGGAAGTATATCGACAAATAAATCATGTTCAATGCTCGCTAGTGTATTTTGCGTTTATACACAACATACGAAACAAATACGACTAATGCTATATGTAAACATAAAAATTAACTGTTGTATAGGGGTTGAGGAATAATAAACGATAATTGGAAATAATGTTTCAAGCCATTTCAATATTTGTTTGTTGATGTTATCGTCTCTAAAATTGATGAAAACGTTAAAACTAAGGTGGAGAGTATAATTCTGCAAATGGAAATGTTTCACTGAATAAACCTAAAAGCACAATACGATGCTGAGTTTTTGTTGATTTTGAATTAGTTCTCATAATAATTTGACACATTGGGTTACATACAAATAGATTGATACTGTTATATTGCACTCCTTTTCATTTCATCTTCATATATTTACACCTCAACTTCCATTCCTTAAATGAACTGCCTTTCGGCAATTGCGTTCATCAATCGATGAACGCAACATCTTCGGATATGTTCGGATCGTAATTCATTGCATAACAATATACATGAAAGCTATTGATCTTGTTATTGGTTGTATTGTGTCTGCAGGTCCCGTAAAATATAGATCAACATTTTTAAAAGTGTAAGTTTATTATATTTTAAATATAATGGTACCAGAAGTGTTTCAATTTTACGTTTTAAAGTGATTTCAAGTGGTTGATCTTTTCCCGCGTTATTGTGACGTCATTTGAAAAAAAATGTTTCCGGTTATAGTCGGGTCGTTCTATTTACAGAATGGGTAAGACCGGATTACTTAAAGGTTTTCTTAAATGAAATGAAGAATTTTTTAACAATTCTTGAATGAAATAATGAACTATTGGTGTAAATATAAGGAATGAATTGCGGGGTTGATGTCATTATCGGGGATATGAACGCAATTGGGTTGGTCAAAGTACGCGTGGAGTCCTTCGGACTCCACACACATTGACCAACCCAATTGCGTTCATACCCCAATAATGACATCAACCCCGCAAATCATTCCTTAAATTAATGGTGGATTCAATGAAATAGCAATTTATTATTGGCAAAATCAGACAATTCATTTTAAGTTAAACTCGATCATTGTTTTATACTTACTATTTCACAAATTACTTTAAAATAAGTAAACCTATAAACTACCTTGATACAAAAAAGGTACAGGTACGCTTGAAATAGATAAAAGTCAGTGTTGTATTATCATTTGCTAAAGGATAACTTAAATTTTGAATGCACATTGAATGATTGAAGGTTTATATAAAACATCCAAAAAAGAGAGAAGAAAATAAACCTTTTACACAAACGTTTATAGGCTACTACTCGCTCATAATGGCTTAGATGTAGGAGATCACTGCGAAAAACGTGGTGCAATTTAAAATTCAGTTTTTGCTAAACAAGGATAACAGAACGTCACAATTAAAACAAAACTGGATTAAATACTCATAAGAATATCTGGGATAATAAATGTTTTGGATGGGTAGCAAAACAGGTCTACACTAGGCATTTTAGCTAGTTCATGGCTACTCATCCTAACAATTGACTCAGATGTTATCAATTGAACAAACAAGCCCAAGCAGCAGGAGGTAAAACAAAACAAATAAACTTATAAATTAAATCTTAGCACTTCAACCCTGATAATGTGAGGTATCACATGTGGTCCATAATTTTCCAATTCTATTACAATCACATATTGATAGATATTGCAACTCTAAAACACTTTTCAATACTTGAACACTCTATAAATTTTAGAGCAGTTTGGTATAGATTGTGTATGTTATTTCATAAACATATACATGTATATTTTACCACATTTGTACCCTACACTTATAAATATAAGTACTATTCTTTTGCAACAGCCATTTGATCATACACTAACTGCCGAAAAATATTCCGACATTCCCTTTAAATTCTTGAAGGAAAAAATCTGATTATATTATAGTCACACATTTAAAGAGAGAGTATAACTTACGAATAAATTGTTTATATGCTTGCACGTGTATTCGCCTTTAACCAAAACTTCTCGTTGAATTATTAAAAGGATACTTTCGGTATTTTCTTATTAATAACTGATTGGTTTCAACGTTTAGATTTTTTTTATAAAACTTGACTGGTTTACGTTTGGATTTTCAGACATGAATAATACGGTCGAATGTACGCATGCCTTTCTATTCGCGTATTGATATCTTAGTGATTCGGCTGTCACGAAAAAAATGACTGAATGCGATAAGATACATGGTAAATCTTCAAATTCAAACACACGTTACATGGTATATAAAGACGTTTGACTTACCCTGTTAAACCTGTCACTAAACAAAAGGTGTTCAGTTTAAGATTGCGATAAATTTATTCGCGATCACCTCCTTTTATCAGTTCAAACTTGTCAAACGTATCTTGTTTGCGTTATTTGTTAACACTTCTTATGAATGAACAAAATGTCGGTTGACAAATGTAGTGTTTATCCAAGGGACGCAATCGATGCCTTGCTTAATTATATGTTTGCTTACTGATTTTCACGATGCTATAATATTATGCCATGCTAGTTCCGGTTTTAAGAAATAAACATGATCAACTCACGAGCTGAGCAATTGTCTTATTTGCTTAATAATCAGAACATTAAAACAAATATAACCACATGCGTTTTCTTGGTCTCATATCTTTGAAAATACGTTAGTTATCACTTCAATCTCGCAAGACATTCAAGTTCAATGTGCCAACTTTATGTTTATTGTTAGTTTTAGGATAACCAAATATCTGGGGATTTGGAAATATGCAAATGGAATTATAAATATTTTGCTATAATTATATCATTTCTCAACATCTCCACAGTATTATTTTATTATTTATATTCCTATTTAATGAAATTGCCCATGTCTGCTATGTAGGTAACCTTAACATACAATCTTTCTGGCCAAAATGTTTATTTTGTAATTTTCAATATTTTGCTAATTACCTCTGGGAGCTTCGTGGCAAACCCTTAACAAACAATTGAATCGATGTGAATGGATCGGTTCCCTAGAGCTGATTGCCTTTACATTCATAATTATGTGCCAAAATTCCTCGTGCTTACAAATCGCCACTTGGCGATTATTTCATTTTAAACAAGGGAAAATAATTCCCTTCTAATTCGTATAACCCAAACTTAGGAAATTATATGGTTTTGCTTATGGCAAAAAATCAAACTCGTAAATAGCCTGTTTCGGTTGACAGAACTAGTGGAGTTTACATTGATTTGTATTCAGTTTAAACGCTATTGATAGTTTGTTTCCGCCCTCCGTTGTGATCGGAACAGCGTGCCCTTTAACATAAATTGCACAAAATTATTGACACAAGTCCATAATGTTAACGTTACAATTGATGAATTATGTTTCACATTGCAATTGTATTCATCAATCAGTTTAATCTCATACGCATGGAAACGTTTTAGTTATGTTAAAAGACAAGCGGGCGGCATGTTATTCAAAAATGATCAATTCATTTTCTAATAATCTATTTAGGGAATGTTTGCTTTGGTTTTTAAAAGAAACCGTTCATAAAATTCACAGCAAAACAGCTTCATTTTCCCTTGTCATGAACGCTTTTTTATATATTTCATTTCAGGTTCTGCTGATTCGCCTTTTACCGGGATTACTGAACTGAATGTTTTTGTCAAAAGACGAGCGGGCGGCATGTTATTAAAAAATGATCAATACATTTTATAATAAAGCTATAATTTGCTTGGGGTTTTGAAAACAAACATTAAAACGTTTTACAGCAAAAACTACTAATAATCATGTGTTTCTGTATATAAACTAGAACTAAAAAAACTCTTATCTGTTCATTTAAGAGTAAGACTTTGATCTATTTTCACTGAACAGATCTAAAAACACCCCACAAAAATTAATGCTTTAGCCAATCTACTTCTACGTCAATATTATCGGCTTTTTCCTAGGGGAAAGACATTCCCGCGATGTATTGTGCATAAATTTACAGTAAACGAGGTTTCGCAAAACTTGCAACTTTGTTAAAGACGTTCCGCACCAATGCATAGATGTTGAAAAGAATGTTTCAATACCAAATCTTTAATGCTGAATTAATTTTACAAACCGCGTTACAATGTAGAATTTAGCCGATTTCTTATCACTGTCAAAAGGTCAATATGTATAACGAACTTGCCTTTTAAAATTTCACATTTATTACAGTATTGTCGCAAGAAAAGCAAGAAACACGGAATGTATTTTGCGGCGAACAAGTATTCGGACGCAAACTGAAATAGTTTGCTCATCGAGATTTCGATATATCTGAATAATACTGTCTTGTAATTATAAACATGTTTGACTAATATCTTTTAATACAAGTTTACTTGTATTGAGTTAAAATAACAGGTACTAATTTAAAAGTCAAATCAAATCTTTTTTTAGCCTAATGACTCTGATTTTACTCAGCCTCCATCCCCGACCAGTGACTTTGAAACGTAGTAGCCACAGTTTCCTCAACTTAATCTGGGATGTATTGACACAGATGATGTTTCAATAGGGACTAAATCTGCCGCAACAGCGCCCTAGTGAAAAGTTTATATTGGCTCAGAATTTACTTTGACCAACCCTGCCTCCTGATACACAGGCTTCAGAAGGAACCTTACTGAGTAAAAAAACAAACACCCAATCCAGTTCAGGGCTTACTGTTTCATATATAAAAATGGTTTTTCATAACCAAAAAACTCAACCAACATGTTCAAACGTTTTTATTGACATAATAAGCAAAACCTTTCTAGTAAACCATTATAATAAATCAATTAACAAAGTAACTGCATGTTCATACATGCAAGCAATCGTTCATTTCATGTCCAAATGTCCAGTTTGTGAATTGCAGGCTTCATATATGGGGGTCACCATTCCTTAAGACATTGAAGCCACCCATGTCGATCAAAGACGAGCCGGTAAGCGACCATCCACGCCCAATATAGTCAATACAAGTCCTCCCTCCAGCAAGGTATACAGAAAATCATGTTTTAGTAATAATAAACTAGTTTAATATCACGTATTTTTTTCTGGTTTTTATATAAACTATCTTCATATTTTCATATGTTATCACTTTGTTTTGGACATGTCACTACTGCGTACTTATAAGCATTTCTTGATATTTGCTTTAGATTAACATAACTTATTAAAAAAATAGCGAAGTGTGCAATTATCATACATTGCATATTATTTTCACATTACAATAATATATTTGTAGTTATTAAGTATCCCTATTAATCATTATCTGAAAAAAAATACAGGAGATAATACGAAGGATTGGTGTGTCTACTCAAAAATCGATTACTGGCGGTATATAAGGGATTAAGGTTTTTAGCGAATACAAGTCGGGTAAAATGTCTGCTGAAGATTTAGGAAATACATTTTGGTTCTTTGCGAGTTATCATTTTCATTAAATATGATTGTTCATTGCTAAGAATAAATGTGTTAAAGCTCCAAAAGAAATTGACAACGGCACATGTACAAATAAAAAGCAGCAACTACTTGACACACTGTTCACTGAAGGTACACTATTCACCAAAATCTATTTGCAAACCGAGTCGGACACAGACACTGAAAACTTCATGTTAGGCTGACATTATATCCCTTGAAGAACAAGTTGCATTATTGAAAAGTAAACATGTATTGACAGAAGACGGAAATAAAACTTTAAATAAAAATGCTTGAAGAACATATTGAAAAGGCAGGAATGTGGAATCATGGCTAGAGACGATAATTCCAGAGTTGGATGTTTCTTTCATTTTGGGACCTATATGAATAAAAACGCTGAAGATGAGTTGGTGTTCGATTTGGCTTATGACATTTGTGAATTCTTCGATAAAGTGAAAGAACCATCTAATAGTCTTTAGCAGTTTGTGAACTATGATATCCGGATAACTCTACATATATCAGTCCTAAAAACATTAGATTTCTGTTCACTGGCATTGATATAAGGAAGGATAATAAAGACTGTCTTATATGTTTGGCTACTGAGCTTGTTTCTGTAGTTTTTGACATACGTATTAAACAGATAGAAACTTCAATAAGAGTGGGTCTTCGAAATAAATAGAGAAGCAAATGAAATTAACTAAAACAAAAATTATCTACAGCTAATGAATTAAATGTCATATGGACTCGGGCAATATCCTGAAACTGTTGAAAAACAGTAAAATAGCAATAAAGTTTTTTGAGAAGATTGCACTTAAATGCACGCTGCAGTTCCGGAAAATGCTTAAAGGACAAGAAGAAGATGAAGTTTGCTCGAATACAGTTAAAAGAGGGTGCAGTATCTATTAGTGATGTTGATGTTTACAATTATTTGTTTTTAAATTATACAGATACTAAGTTGTGATTTAGTATAGGTTATGATAGCATGTTTTAGTTATCCTAAATTACTTCCTTAACGATATATGGTTAAAGAAATCAAGTATTTAATACAGATCTTATATCAGTTCCGATGTTGTTTCAGACCGTGTAAAAGAGCAGGAGACAAAGAAAGAAAAGCAATACACTACAAGGACCCTGTGAAGTTTAGCTTGGCTAACATTGGCATCCATTGATCTAATGTTCTGCCTTTATTGCATCATTTCATTGATGTTAAAATACGTTTGTTTTTGTGAGAATCCTTTGTAAAATAGCTATATATGAACTTTTATCGTGAAATATAGTAAAGTATAGCTAAAAATGTAAACATAAGTTGGTTAAAAATGAAAGAGAGCCGTTTGAAACCATTTTATCATTTTTCGGGTAGAAAAATTGGCTTTTTTAAACAAATGTTAGAGCTAATCTTGAAAAAAATCGTTAAAAAAATGAAACAACTGTTTTGAAATAGTCTTAAATTTGTATAATATGCGTGCTTTGTAGAAAATATTGATATTTTTAAATCATTGGTTCATGCTACCACGGGGAGGCTTAATCATACTGACTGCACATGAAATAATGTTTGATTGTAAAAGACCATTTTTTTAATTGGTAACTGAACAAGTCTTAAAGAAATACTAGTAAGTGCCCATTTGACAAATTTTATGGGCCTGAAACCGCAGCAAGAAGCCGAATTCCCTCCGTATTATATATATTGGCTAATTGTCATTTAGGGCTTTGTTCAAAGAAAAAGGGCTGCACCGATTATGCTTTTAGTAATCCACATTCAATTATCCGAGATCTGATCGATGGTATTAGACACAAGAGACAAATACACATTAGACTCCAAAACTTTTGTAATACCACAATAAACGGGGGAAGAGGGTATCGGGTCATTGATATAAGGGTACAACTAGACCTCTAATCACAGCCATATTGACGGAACTAGTTTAAACGGGTTTGTTCTTTTGAACATGGCAAATGAATGGAAACATCACAGGCATTTTAAATAAATAATTACATGTCCTCTACAATTTGAATTACTATATCAAGAGGTCTGAGGCGGTAAAAAAGTGTGGGTAGAAGCCCGTATAAACAACCAACTGATAACATTTACAGAAACCACAAACACTATTACTAACCAAATTTAGACAGTTGATACATGTAAGATGTCTTATTGCCTAGTTCAAATTACCTTCATTTCTCTTTTGGGGCTTTCGTTCAATAAGATTCCCACTTATATTCCAATGCACAGGAGTTCGAATTTATTAGCTGCCACATTTACATCTAATTTTTGACTTTGACTTGGTAATTTGTTTGTTAAAAACGAAGAGTACCAAGCAAAGAGACAACAATACAGTTTTTTGACTACTAAAACGGTAGCAAAATGAATTTGTTTCGTACATATTGTTTAATATTTACAATCCAAACATGGGTTATCTATATTTTAAAATACTTACAATACAATCATGTGTTATCTTAATGTTTATATTTACAATACAACCATGTGTTATCTATATTTTAAAATATTTACAATACAAACCCAACATACGAACGATGATGATTGAACAATCTTTATGAAAGGTTTGCCTACTTACAATGCATTTTTGTAGGGTCAATCCTGTCTTTTATCTTAGAGTACAGATGCATTCCTGATATAAATGCCAATTTAGGACATTTCTTTTTACTTAACATCGATTCCAACGTCTTTAACGCTACCAACAATGGACACACACACATTTCCATAGTTGTTGTTGTTGCAGCTCCGATTAGTCGGTTATCATGAGCAATGGGAATTAGAGTCCCTTTCGCAATTACTAGTTAAAAAAAGATCTTTTTTACCTTCGTCTGAGTATATCTTTCATTGTGCCGACTGTTTTATCGGACATACGAATATTTAACCGAGATCCTATTTATGTTTGTAATTATTCTAGTTTAATGCATAGAAAAGCCGCAAACTAAAACAAATTCCAGACATACCTTTTAAATCTACGAACATTCTGAAAATGAGTTTATTTGTTAATGGTTTTACTTTCTGTAGAACCTCTGCAAAGGACTAAATAATAAACGTTGTTGGCTTATGCTGTGAGACAACATATATGAATACGCGTGTTCACAATCTTGTTATATTTCGTTTTTCATTTTCGTCCATATTATTGAGAAGCACTATGCAACTATTTAATATGATTTATGAAGAAAACCGACATCCAATAATGTTCATACTTTTATAATGTAATCTAAATGTTTTCTCTTGGTTCGGTGTGTATCTATTAGAAAAATTATTCCGTAATGGAGATCAATCGGAAGCACGAGTGCTTTCAAAGTATTATAACTGCAGTTATGTTATGGATTATTTGAAACATTGGCTTGAATAGTGTTATATTTTCAAGGAACATTTAGGCATAATAGATTATACCCAAAGACTAGACAAGAGATTAACTACACTTTGAACACTTAGTAAAGCCCCTAAAAGCTGTAAAGAAAAAGTAAAACCCTTCTGGAAGATATAGCAATAAGCTCATAAATAAAGTATAAAGTGCGATATCGCTGTTTCTGCTTTATTGAAACTGCTAATTGGCAGTTATTGTAACCGTGATAAAAAATCAAGCATAGGCAGGTTGGTTGAAATACAAACACAAATCGGATCATAAATATTCGTAATTGGCATGTTTGAAGATGAAGAGAACTTGCTGATGTGTTTCATTTTTCAATAAAACAGGAGCGAGAATATGAACCCGTCTGTTAACAAAAATAACAGTTTGATTGTTTCCAAATGTATGTGTTTCTAGATAATAGCACTTAATTCTTACCATTACGGTTCTGTTAGTGACACAGTTTGTTTAGTTTTATCAAAAGCATGCAAAGCAATTATGTAAACCTCATAAAAAAACATATCTTTCATAGAAATTTTGATAAATATAAGGAGTAGAAATAAAAATAATAACATAAAATAATGCTTTCATAAACCATCATCGGAAATCATTAAAATTTGATTTAACCGGCGGTTAAGTACGGAATTAACCTTGCGTTTATATCTTAATTGATCTTTATAATATGCCCTAGATAAACATAAACAATGATGTTAAATAACATTGGACGCTTTATTTGTTCCCGAAATATTTGTTTTTAATAGACAGTTGTTGTATTAGTAGTAGAAAGTGTACAAATCCAGATCGTCATATGTAACAACAACCTTTAGAACATATTTGTTTTATTATATTCCAATGAGGTTGATTTATTATTATTATTATTGTTATTATTAAAAACGGGGTTTATGTTTCAACCTTTGGCTACTGAGCTTGTTTCGATAGTTTTTCACATCAGTATTCATTTTAAACACACATTTACAAGAATTGTATGGCATTTCAAGCGTTCATTGTGATACTGCGCTAAAACAATCTTAGCTTTTTTGGCCATTTTTGCAGTAAAAGGTTAGAGTATATTACCATTACCAAAAATGAAATATGTACATTTTGAATTATGAACGTGGTTTCGTAATTCAAATATCAAGCCATGCCATAATATACTTCTTTCGACCAATTGTGTACTGTTTATATTTACTGATCTCAGTTGTATGATGGTCAACTCTAAGTTCCATTTCTGGTTATATAATAAATTATTTTAAAGGTCAAGTTAAGATTGATTTTAAGTCTCAATTATGAATATTAAGTAGCACACACTTTGAAGGGCTATTATAGTTATGGACATATGAACAAAAAGGAAATATGGTTATGAAACCTTTTAACAAACAAACAACAATACTCAAGGTTATCCTGTCACTTATATGTTGATTCAAACGTGACATTCGAGTATGAAACATGATAAGAATATCGCCACTGATATTTAATTGTATCCATTTCGATAATGTCGTCTGCAAAACTGATTGTAGACATTCAATGTCCGCTTAGCAATAAAAGCAGAACAATCATATTTCATTTCTGCTGGGATTAGGAATGCTTTGATTGAATGTTGCACTAAGTAAAGATTTTATCAGGACGTATGATAATAAAAAATATCCTATCAATATTCGCAAAAAAATTGAACTGACATATGCGAAAATAACACCGTTAACATGCAAGAAAATAAACACTTAATGTCGAAAGTTATTGTCTTGACATGGTTAAACTACTGGCATTTACGTTTTACTATTTAATTGCCGTAAAATCATCACAGAAAACAACATTAAAAGAATATGTATTAAGTAAACATTCGAAAACAAATTATCATATGTATGTTAATAACGAAGGATCTGTAAACCAAATTCGGCAAAAAACAATTATACGCTGTATACTGAGAAGAATATACTAGAGTATGTACATAACAAGGCAATTGAAAAAGTTAATAAAGGGACTATATTTCGTCGCATCTCAAATTCGTGGATCCCCTCACCCACAAAAACTACGAACATTAATGCCCCACGAACATCAATGATTTCACAGTTATCTTAATTAATCGGACAGTGTTCAAATTTCTCTATTCAAACTAAGACGGCAATACGATATGAGAGTTACAAGTATGTGCTTTGTGGATCATGCTTGATGACCCCACGTTATTGTGGTAGTATTTGATAGATTTTGTGTGAAGAAAAATAATATGTTATTTCTCTACTGAAAAAAATATTATCAACAAGCTTTTCGGTCTTGAAAACGAGTATGCAAACAGAACATTTCAAAATGTGCAATCTGAACATGGTTAGCGTCATGTAAACTGATGTTTTATTGTTTCTATTTATGACTCTTTAACGTTTTAATGATATTAAACACGTTTTATTCGGCTAGAAATATCACGCAATGTCTTTATCTGTTTCAGGAGTTCAGTGAATGTAACAAACCTCGTACGACGTGTTTAAAACGTGATAACTGTTCATTAAAATCGGTGGTTAAGGTCATAATTTATGTTGGTGGAATCATACATCAAGTTTTGGAGATGTGATTATTTACAAAATCACATGTCATATAAGATTATTTGAAATAACACCGTTCTTGTTTGCATTGGTGCAAAATCCTCCCTTATAATCACGTGACAATGATATGTTTCAACCGGTGGGTTATTGTTATTTATATTAATATTAACACACCCTTTAGTTTATTAGAATGCGCGTGAGGAGTTGATCTAGCAAATATATGGGGTCATTCAATTAGATATGCATGTTTAACATCATCATCAAAAATATACATATCCGGATATCACTTATTTATTTTCACCTTTGGTGAAAAAATTGTCATGTTTACCGGATACTTTTTATAATGTTTATATATGAAAAGATAATCATTCCAACATTCAAAAATAATGAGTATGTAGGGAATACTATAATTCACAGTTGTTTAGATTATCTTTCCTTCGAGGTCGTTCATGGCATTTTAATCTGTAGAACCAACAATGTCGTGTAAACATATTTTTGTGGTGTTTTATCTCTTGACTTACAGTGCAGGTATTTATTTTCCGGTCCTCGGTGGCAGATATTCCGATTTTTGTTAATTAAAATACTGATTGCTGTTAGTAGAAATACTGCTTAAGTGGTGCTTGGGGGCGCTTGCATTTACTGTAGATAGTCAAAAGTGGTTAAAAAGTTCAATTGATAGTTGCCATCAAATCTAGACTGTTAGCTTTGATATGATATTTTTATAGAAAGTATCCATGCAATTTGCATCGTTCTGCTTTATTATTTTGAGATAAAAGAATTGTAAATTAATACTCAGTGTACAGTGCATGTTAATGTGGGGGATTTCCATCGATTGGTAGCTCTCTCCGGAAACCGCTTTCATGAAAATTTTACGATAATATACAATATTACTCAGAAAGTTATTATCAACGAACACAGTTATATATAGCAATTTAAAGAGTTTAAACGTGTCATTCAAACCATTTCGCTATAAATCCTTGAAAACAAAACAATAAATAGTTTCAACAGAGTCTTACGGTCTTAATGATATTCCATTTTCACTTTAAAATTTTCCACTATTTCAGAACCGCTTTGTGCTGGTTCCTTAAGGGAAAATGCAAAACAATACTTGTACCGGTACGTACACTATATCATCCATGAAAATACATTGTATACGTTTATATTGACATAAACGATGACATACAGAGAAGCGATTTAAGCGAATATTAGCGAGTCTACAAGTAAAGGTTTCAAGTTAAATTTCGCAAACGACTGTTTTACTCAAATGCAAGAATTTCGCAAACCCTTTATTAATATGCTACAGTGTATACCAATTACACTTGCTCTGTCTTTTTATTTTGAGCAAGTCAATATATATATTCAATGAACCTACGTGATTAACAGACACTCTCTAACGAAAAACATATCTGAAAATAGAACAAGTGTGTTAACCCTTGAACTCTTGGATGCGATCAATATTTCTTTCGAAAAAAGACCAGCTAGCATGTGAACCCCAACATTTCGTAAACCAATTATAAAATTATGCAACTATTAATATAAACAAAAACTGTTTTACAGTTAGAATTATCGAGAAAAGAGTTATTATCAAAGATAAAATTGCGAATGATTACTTCCCTTTATCTTACACATATACACTGTCGACCACAAATCAATGTCGTTTTACTTACAATTTAATTGAATTTGATATTGATTTTGTCCTCATATTAATAGGGTTAATGTTGTTTTAAATGTATTTTTTTAAAGCTCTGGACACTCTACTACTTTATATTCATGAAAGTAGAATCAATACACTGCCGACATTAGACCTCTTCTCATTAACCATCTGTCTGTTAGCGGACAGTGTCGAAATATCCAAAACTTTGATCAAAAGAATATTCACTTAACCTGTACATTATGAAAATAAACATTTCAATGTTGCCAACTTTCAACTTACTCTGTTTATTAATGCAACATAGCACCTGTTACACATCGATGTCTTAATCATCCAGCAGTAAAGATCTCGACTAGCAATCCAAAGGTCCCAGGAACGATACCTGATGCCGGATATATTGTATGACTTTTCTATCTTATTTGATTACTTCAATATGAAAGCAAATTGAACTCTTAATAAACAAAGAACGACTTTCAAAACGATTCACAAACTATGCTAATGTTTATTTGCTAACCTTTATTATTATGATTCAGCAATAATGTTTAGAAACACTTAAACAACTAGTATTTCAAATTAATTCCAGGTTGTTTAATAATTGAGGAGAGCGGAAGATCTACAGGCTAAAGTACAATCTGAATTTGGAAAAAAACAAACAAACAAACAGAGATTAACATCAACGAACGTCGTATTTCAAAATAATTAATAAAATGATGCAATAAAGGCGGGAAATTGGATCAGCTGTCGATAAATGCCAATGTCAGCTAAGCTGAAGATACAGTAGAATTGTCATATATCTGTATTTAATCTTTGATTTATTAATAGCAGTATTTGGTAAGGAAGTTAATTACTATGAAAAAGAAATAAATGTTAGCATGAATAGTTATAAAAGTAACCTTGGTGTTTTTTAATAATCTTTCTTTTTTTAACCGACTTTAAAAATACTGCATAACAGAAAATTATGAGACGAATTATTTTGTACCAATCAGTTCTTTAACCAATGTAAATTTAAATTCTGACAAAAGCACTATCACTTATACTGAAAGTATCTGAACAAAATGTTTACATCATTAAATGTTATCATTTAAGAGTACATATTTTATCTTATTTATATTATATGGATAAAAAACATTGTTATCCAATTAAACGATTATCTTGGCTCATGATTACGTACAAACTCAAGTCCAAGTCTAGACAAATTATCATTTTTCAAAGAATCATTTAAATACCAAACTTTTTATAAAAATGAATGTTAATGATTGCACAAATGTCAAACAGTAATAAAATTTAACAACTTTCCTCATCATTTTACTAGAACAAAAGGCTTGCAGGTAGGCCACTTGAATCTTTATTTTAGACTATCCGTAAACATGATGCCATGCTCTCATCATGGGAGAAAGGTTTTTCATTTAAAGTGATACGCTATGACAATAACCAGGGATGAGACGGTAACAAAAGGCGCAATATGTCCTACATTAAAAGACGCATGTTGCACACTGTACTTATTAACACAATCAAACAATGGCACCAATGTGCGAATTAATCAAGTGTTTTCTTTCGACTTATTACTTATATGCTGTGGGGTCTTCGCTTTAGAATTAAGTATAACTTGAATGCGCAAGGCCAGTATTAACCATTTATCATTGACAATATAAACACTAATAAAATTTTCAGTACCAGCAGTATTGGCATTTAACTTGGATGAAGCAGAAATTGAAACCAGCTAAGTTGTATAATTAAATATGTATTTATTTACTAAAGGATATTTATGTCAGTTGTATGTGTGAAGTAAATATAAGATTATCAAAGTTATTGATTTCTAAAGGAGACATTTTGTAAAGAATTATTAGCTCTTTCGAGTCAATACCATATTACAAACATGCTTATGGAACTAGACACCAGATGATACCATTGCAAGAAAATCTTTGAATAGTATATACTTCTGCATGACATTACTTACGACAAGTACCTTTTGCAGATTTATTTTCATTTCTTCCAATTCTAAATTTACTGGGTTTGTCTACCACCAACATCTTGTTCAATTTCAAAATAACGTCGGTTCATTATCTGTACTAATCAAGTGACTTCACATGCTAAATATACACATTATAAAGTGTTAAACCAATATTCGTTTTTTTAAATAGGTAAACCCAGCTGAGACGGGAAGTGATGTGGAAAATGATGTGTTGTCGGCCTCATACTACTTCGGATTGATAATTCAAGACTTGCTTTCAGGAAATACTAAATTTGCCGATTTTGAAATCATATGGTATCAAGCTCATGCACTATTCAAGAAACATGAGGTATAGATGGACTTTTCATATAAATAAAATTGTAATATGTTATTCAAATGTCAATTACATGTTAATGCGTTAAATTACATTACTATCATGATAACTAAATCGATGGTACGATTGTCCTGATTTGGCAGCGCGTGTTCAGGTTTCGTAATTCGGCAATTCCGTAGATCATCATATTGTCAATGTCGCATATCAGACCGGAAGCTGCGCATCATGATTCAGCGAACCAATGATATGTTTACCACAATAATGTCATCCCGACCAGATATGAACGTATGTGCAATCGGCTAGCATAGACCGCGTTAGAAGATCCGAACCGTGGTATTGAGCCGCATTTCTAACTAAAGTTTCATATAAATGTAAGGCAAACACTGATTCAACTATAATAGCAAACATGAGGTTTCATATAGGGATGATATAAACGACCCGTTACACAATAGAAACGCAGCATAAGTCCGCTTATTGAATTAGAGTACACGTAAAGTGACATTGATTACTACCAAATGATTTTCTTTCACTTTTTGCTAATGCAACTTAATTCAGTATTAAAATATTAAGTACAAAGTCAGAAAATAGTAAAATAGTCTATTTTTTGCCATAGGAACTAATATTTATAAGTTACAAATAAGAAGCTTTTATGAAACGTATTACACGAAAACATTGTCTTTGAAGAGCTGATCGATACTTAATTCAATTTCAGGACGGACACAATGCTGGAGTAAAATGTTCAGCAACCAGATATTTTAAGCAAAAACAATGGAGAATGATTGGTAGCTCATAGGTTTCCTGTATGCATAGGAATATAAGTCCACAAAAAAGAGGCAATATCAAGCCGGAACTGATGATTTGCGATATCGTCAGCGTGCTAGTTAAAGAATTTTGCGCTTGACCCAGCAAATAGTTGTGTGATAAATATAAAAAACTAAAAATGGTAAAGTCAGAAGGAGCAAATAAAAATAGCGGGATATGTATATAAGTTATAAATTTCGAAGGCATAAGAATGATTTAGAATTTAAACGTATTATGAAAACTAAACTTAAAGTGGATGGGGATTTACGATTATGTACCTAACTAAAGCATACAAAGTCATTGATAAGTCAGATCAAGTCAGTGCAGTGTCTCGTCCTTGCTTCTGTCATTGATATTCATAAGATTTGTTTAATATAATCATTACGGATTGGTTTTCCTCACAGTTCATAACATTAATAATATATTCAACAATTTATTAACGTATATTGTAGTTCACGCTCAGGTCACCTTCAAAGGGATCTACGGGGGAAAGCCATGATACAAATAACTGCAAACATTCCATAAAGTCATTCAAGAATGCCTCCCACCGTCTAGTAAAGGGAAGTTCTCGCAAACATTATTTTCACTATACGTAAATGCGTCAAACAGAATAAAATAACTATTCGAAACGATTAATTTATAAATTTAAAATGGTTTGCAAAATAAGATATATACTTCAAATAGGACTTCAGTTAACAGTGTTGCAATTTTTCTTTCTGTAACAATCACTTTAACTTTCAATTATTAATTTCACTCAGATTTCATGAGCAGTTATTATTCTTTGTTTGTTGATTTCGCCCCTTGATGGATGCTTCATCAAAATGTTTATTTATGTTCATTCGGCATAATTGGTTTTGTTGCGTTAATACCTCTTAGAAATATAACAAACTAAACCTGCAGTTTGTAATGGTATCATCTTAATAAAAAGTATATTAGCGACGCAAACTTAATTTGTTTCCGTATGAGAGAAAATTAGAATTCATTAAAGTATAAAAAACATTGAAACTGGGTCATCTGCACACGTCTTTACTAGAATTGATGCTTCGTTGTATTAAATGATTAAAAAAACATATAAAGTAAATTTTAGAAGCATGCGCTGTTATATATATTTCCTCAAAATAGTATAAAACAACGATTTGTGGTGTGATCTAGTTTTCAATCAAACCGGTTGCAAATTTCGCTGAAATAACAATAAAACAACATTTTTAAGACTAATTTTACAAGTTACATATCAAGAAAGACTGGTTTTAAAATGGATATTTATATATATCTTGTCGTGATGTCTTAACATACAACAATTATTACCAGACACCCACACTGATAGGAATTTCTTAAATACATGTCTAGAAGAACAGTCGTTACAATAATATAGAATATACTCAGACTTCGAACAACATGCAAAAACATAATGCTGAACCACTTATTGCTTATCAGTCATCGAGTCCCCACAGATCATTATCGCAGACGACATACTCAGAACTTGAACACTAAACTCACAATATGTGCAGCTAACTGCTACAAATACTGTATCATAACACAATGACAAAAGAAACGTTGTAACTCCAGATGTCTGGAATTCTTTTAACCGATTATAATATATTGTTGTGATATGACAGTATGCCCCTCGATTTATTGTCTAATAGGCACTAGGTCCGATATTGTTAGCAAGATAAACGCATTGAATTGGCAATTTTGTCAGGAATGCAACACTTCTCTAATATAATTGACTGTGTTTGGAATTTCATGCTTACAGAAACCATGTTTGTAATGCTATCTTGTAATTCAAGTTACTGTTTTAGTTTGTTTTATCGGACGGATATCGTTTGAATTCGGGGTTTGTGATGTCAATCTTTCAGAAAAGATACATAACGTTAACTTGATATTAATTTACAAGATAGAGACTTGTTTAATGTTAGCTCAATATTATTATTAATTGAATAAACAATGAACTGTCATGCTAAATTTAGGTTTTCAAAAAACTTTGAGTAGCTAATTGCAGTGGGAATTTAGAAACCTGAAAACAATCATACTATCAACTGGATATATTCATTATCGTTTAAGCACTGAAATAAGTTTGTAACATATAGACAGTGATTGATACAAACTCTAGATCCTCTGCTACATAGTCTTCCGACAGTTTTATACAACCATAAAAGGCAGAATCATCATAATAAATTACATTATGCCGTTCATGAAATTAGCATAATCGAAATAATTTTGCTTTTAAATGGTGTTCGATAACCACTGACAAACTGGTAGTGGATCACTCTTTTCCCCAGAAAGCGTGATTCTAATTTGTCCTTGTTAACACTAAAAGAGGACGCTATCAATGCTTTGACACTTTCAGTCAACTTCACTTATGAATATTTCACCCCCTTTTCTCAGTATATAAACAACCTTTCATCTCCTTCTTGTTCTTATACGCTTTTTCGGAAGTGCAGCTGGCATGTGAGTGCCTTCTTCTTCGATTCCGACTAAATTGTTTATTTACTGGTTATTAACAGTTTTAGGATATTGCCAGTGTCCATGGAGCAATATGTCATCAATTGGAATTCTCGCTGTATGTAAATAGTCATCTGCCTTCATCAGTCTTTCATATACAGCATCCTTCTTCACAATGTTTTGAAGGGCTACGTCCAAACGGCATAAAACATCACTAACGTCTTCTTTTTTCTAGAAATCTGTACAAAGACTGGTATATCTGATTAGCTGTGAACGTTAACTAGATATTCGACATTAGACATTCAACAATGAAAGACGTGCTTTCATCTGTCACGACATTTGACATTGAAAAATGAAAGTCGAATGTTTAACTAACTTCACACAGCTTATCTGATTAGTTTCTTTTCAAAAAGCATTCTTTTTTCTCTAAGGTCCTCCAAAAGGTGATGTGATTAGCTATGCTTATGCTGGAAGGACTGCCATATGTAGATTTTCCATGATATTATAGTTCACAGATTGCTGAAGTATATGAGGTGGTTTATTTATTTAATTGAATAATTGACAAATGCAATAAGGCAAATCGAAAACCATCTCAGCATTAAAGAACAAGAGTATCTTCTGTTTTATTTCTATAGGTTATAAAATTAAAGAAACATCCACTTTTTTCATCTCCCCATCCGGGTAAACACTAGCACACAATTCGGACCAGTCCATCACTGCTGATCTCACCTTTTTAGGTAAATACTTTAGCAAACCTGACATGGTATTTTTTAATCAACTTCTGACATTTCTTTATATTTCCCACAGTTGTTGAGATACAGTTATTTATGTCACTTGAAGCGTTTGAAGACAATAGTCGAAACATTCATATTTTTATTTCTTTTAATCCTAATACCCATTCTCTATCTGTTGAATCATGTACTGCAAAGACTTCATTGCAATCCCCATGTTTGCGAGTTTCATTTGATTGTAAAGCTGTGTAGTTGTGTTTTCCTCTCCCATCTGTTCATATATTTGTGCATAGAAATACTGGCTCTCTGTTCTCAGATCCGGGTAATTCAGAAACAGTATTTCCACAGAGCTGCGACAAATGCGTCATGACCTTTTAAACACGATGTACCCCAACGCCTTCACTTGGTAAGTTCATCACACAAATCTGTATTACTTGTGTGTAACTCTCTTTTTTACTCTATGTATATCTGGAATGTTTGTCTTCTGTAAATGATTATAAATAACAGCGCAAGTAGTTCTTTTCCTTGGGGGTCAAGCTACCTATAGGCTTAATTGAACAGATATGTGTGTTGTTTTTTTAACAGCGTTCCTGACAAGAAAAACTGATGCTGTTTTTGCTGTAAACCTTTATGTGCGGTTTCATTAAAAATCAAAAACAAGCAAGCATTCCTTAAATAGCTTTATTAGAAGATGTATTGATCATGAGTTAATAAAACATGCCGCCCGCTTGTCTTATGACATTACTAAAATGTTTCCCTGCGTATGAGATTAAAATGAATTGCTCGCTTTTAAAATGATCACACTTGTAATGAGAAACATTCTTCCTAAATTGTAACGTTAACATGGATTTATGTCAATAATTTGTGCAAATTATGTAAAAAGGCACGCTGTGCCGATAACAACGGAGGCTAAAACAAAATATTAATAACAATTAAATTGCATATTAGTCAATGAATCTCGACTAGTTCAGTCAACCGAAACAAGCTGTTTACGAGTTGGATTTTTTTTTGCCATAAGCAAAACCTTGTAATTTCCTAAGTTTAATAATGAAATAACCGCCAGGTGGTAATTAATAAGCACGAGGAATTCGTGCGCATATTAATGTAAAGGCATTCAGCTTTAGGGAACCGATCCTTTTAGATCGATTCAATTGATTATTGAGAGTTTGCCACGAAGCTCATTAAATGGGAATATAAATTATAATACGATACCTTGTAAATGTTAAAAAATTATATATATTTTCGCAACACATTCTATTTGCATTTTTCCCCATTGCCCAGATATTTGGTTATCCTAAAAATGAAAATATACATATTAGTTAGCATAAAGAATTGGAATGTCATGCGAGGTTGAAGTTCTAACTGACGTATTTTTAAAGATATGAGTCAATGAAAAAGTATGTGGTAATATTTTTCAACCGACATGTTTTGTTAATTCATAAAACAAAATGTAAACAAATAACGTAAACATTTACGTTTAACATGTTTTAACTGATATAAGGAGGTGATCGCGAATAAAATAATCGCAACCTTAAACTGAAAACTATTTGTGTAGTGACTGTTATAACGGGGTAAGCTAAACGTTTTTAATAAACAAGGAACGTGTGTTTGAAGTTGAAGATTAATCTTATCGCATTCAGTCATTTTTTCGTGACAGTCAAATCAGTAAGATATCAATACGCGAATAGAAAGGTACGCGTACATTCGACCGTATTATTTATGTCTGACGCTCCAAGAGTAAACCAGAAAAGTTATAAATCTTTCTTATTAACGTTAAAATCAATCAGTTAATAATGTAAACATACCAAACATATAATATTTAATGACACCGAAATTTATCAAAAATGCACCGTCCTTTTATTCTCAATATGTTATGTAGGATTTATTTGCATTGCGTACGTTCTTCCTTCCGGTTGTCTTTCTGTGCCAAAAGTAAACGTTCAATTGAAAAACATTTACTTTATAACTGAATTATGACTGGTAAGTTATGCTAATTAGCATTTTTGTTTCTATTTTCGTTCATAAATATGTCATTGTAGAACGATTCAATGAAAAATCAGTAATAAAATCGTGTAGTAAACACTCAAACTTTTGGCAAGTGTTGTTAGTAAACACGGTAAACAAATGTAAAAGTTATTGGTAATGACGTGTCGAGAAGAAAAAGTATGAGGGCCAAAGGAAACAGTCTCCAAAACAAACCTTTATATCAATTTAATTGTCTAAGCCTGTTTCTGAGTTAAAAGTGTTGTAGGTTATTGTTTAATATATTGACATTTAATTTGATTTGATATTCACCATGGCTATAAATAAGAAAAAAATACATAAAAGCAGGCGAAACAATTTTGGTCAACCAAGTGTACGAAATTCATAGATGAACATCACAAGGAGACGTGAACGCTTTACACAAAAGATACTAAAACATAAGAAATAATATTAACACATATAAAACCATCAAAATGTCAGAAAACAAGTTTGTTCCAATGGAAAATAGTTTACGTTTACCTGTTTTAAACTTGAATAAATTAAAATTATGTAGAATATCCGGGTAGAGGTCATCAATGCAGAGTTCGTAATTGACTGAGAATATGAAATGGATTTCGAACTATTGATGCATCATAATAGTGACATAACAACACATGTGTGTCTGTAACAAAAGGCAACACAGGTAGTTGAATATGACATGTCACCTATTGTTCTGGAGGCAGAAACTAAAAAATGTGGCCTTTTTAGTATCACAGTTTGACAGTATCAGGGTTGTCAACTTCAGTTTTTTGTTTCAAACAGTAAAGTTCAAGACAATAGTTTGAGAGAAATTATGTTCGAGATGTCTGGGGCACTAAAACAACAGGAAGAGGTCCAGCCCAGTTGAATGAATTGCTAAGTGGACATTACTCAAATGCATGAAGTTATGTTTTCTAGTTATGAAAATACAACAGGAAAGAAAAAGCTGGAATGAGGAAAAAGAACCAATCTTTCATTATAATGTGCTTGGACAGCTTGTGTATACATCGTGATGAATCATGTCATATATGCTTCGTCGGAAGGCAATATTTTGCTTAAAATGAACACTTAAAACAACTTCAAGTAACTTTTCTTTTACTACTTCATACTAAATTGAACAAGGAGCCCAGCCTTCGTTTTATTACCGGAGTTTAATAAGGTGAGAAGTTTTATCAGACACTTCGACAAACCTGTTTCCAAAATAATGTTTTGACAGTGCTCCGCCAGACGGCCGTATTGGGAAGAGGTTAATCGAAATGTTTCAAGAAACTAAACTCTCACTCAAACTTTGGTAAAATACCAAAGGCGGGGCTCCTGTAAGTGGTGTAGACTGCGCTATGCTTCATTTAAAATGGTGCAGAAATAGTAAAGTTATCTTTGTTTAAAGTCTTCATTCGAAGAAAAATGTTTTCTTCCCAAGTAGCATTTATGACGCAATTTATCACGTGATATACAAACACTGTTGAACATTATAACAAATGTTCAAATTAAGTCATATCAATAACCAAATTAGAAACAGATGCTGTATGCGTTAATTCCCTAATATATCCCATCAGCATCCTAAAGAGATTTCAACATAAATAAAACCATTTAGATGAAATGGTTGTATATAAGTTTATGCAACTTTCGATGGAGGATCTACACCTGAAATACATTTACACGTGTAATATGATATGATACCATGCCGCCTAAATACTTAAGAAACTTATCCCTTCTCTAATAAGTATAATGTCAATGAAATACCTACAGCGATTAAGAGTTCTTACTGAGGCATATTTGTCTTCAGTTTCTGGAAAACAAAAATGACATCACCACCCAGGTGGTATTATTTCTGTTCATTTAAAACATACTTCGGCGTTCATAATAGAATTCATTAATGCTATGTTTTCTCATACGTTTTTAAACAACAAAATGATATTCATCTCCCACACCAGTGTTTGTACATAAAACGCAATAACGTTTATTTCTTTCTAAGTAACATATCTACCTTTCTCAAAATCCAGCATGCGAGGTATGATATATAAATGACACCTGGATGAAATTTTTATACAATACAAATGAAGTCACTGAGCTAATATTGCTTTTCAAATGTCCAATGAATATGTCAAATAATCCCGTTTTAGATATAGGAATAAAAAACTTCAGATTTCAGGAACAACCATTCTTCTTGAAATTCGGCATTTTGTAGTATGTTTATTAGAACACCAACACATAGAGTTCAGTATATTTGCTATATCATATCGTGTGCATAACAATGCGTGGGAAATGTAAGAAATATTTAACCCTTCTTACATTTCTATAAATATATAGCGGATATCGAACCTTTTCCCAATATGATTGTACCGTACTAGTACATATTTTATTACACTGAACTTATTCAGTAACTTTTTTTGCAACACTTTTAATATGTTTAGCTTTACAAGAGTCCCAAACACCACCAACAAAATATAAAACAGATGAAACAAACAAATCAGAGAAATCTTTCAATATCATATTATTATAACATATATGACTTTGACTCTAGTAATACCAAATAGGTTTATACTTGTTGTATACTTAGTTGTGTGCAGCATCAGAAAATAACCTCCACTAAACAATACATTACCAAGAAGGAACCTTTTTCTATCAACTCCTCATTGTAATAAAATGTTTCACTTCATTGTTTTATTGACACTATTTTCAAGTTCCCGCTTTATCTGTATTTATACTAATTTATTTTTAAAGGCTTTCATGTGTCAACAACAAATTACAGTATCATATGTACAAAATAAAATAATTGAGTTTTGACCTGACAAATAATTCGCAATTCAATACAGTATCCATGTTGTTGTTGATCTGATGCGTATTTTGTTGCTGATAACACACTCGTGTTGCATTTTGTTATGTGCCAAACCGAGTATTAATTACCAGTTTCTATACTACCGGATGTTTTTCAGGAAATACTATCATTGAACGTGTCCATAAAAATGTGTTTCTAACTAACATTTTGTTCGCAAAAAAGAAATACAAGCTTTGAACGATTATTGTTTCATGTTTAAGTTTGAACTAAGCCAACTATGTCCATAAAATGCTAATTGCAGGATCTTCTACAAAAACATTTTTGCTTCTAGAAAACAAACTGTCTACAATTTTCAGAGTTTGCAATAGACCAACAATGTTCATTATAATCTTAACGGTAGGATAGTTTGTGGTAATATGTTGTGCTTTGCCAAAAAACACGTTTGATTTACACATGGAAGAATAAAAGAATTTTGAATAATTATATGTATGCCGTTTCAGAATATCTTAACCTTAGCTTAAGATGACGTGTGTACGCACTGAACGGTATAGTAAAGCCAGACAGCAATACGGATACGCTCTTTTTTAAAAGACCGAGCGAATCAACACCTTTTATCCAGTTAATAATGTTCTAATTATGGAAGTTGATTGATCTAGTTTCTTTCAACATATGAAATATTTTTGTGGTGCAAAATCAATTATTTCTAGGAGAGAGATCTCCCGGGTGCATAAAAGTCATCCAAATGTATGAGAACAGCTTCAGTGTCGGTTTGATTAAGTTTGTGTACTGCAACAGCAATGGTAGGTTCACGCTCCATATCACCACTTAGAGCGGTTTTCGTCTATTTTCCAAAATCTCTTTTTGACAAATTTAAGGATCCCAATGGACAAAACAGGATTAATTTCAATTTCGTCGAGGTATATGGCGAAATATTACAAATGCAAAACGCAGTGGACATCGAATCAACTATACTTAGCGCCATATAAAGACAACCACGGGATGCGTCTGTTTAAGGTCAAGTTTCATAGCGAGACAAATGATAATAACAGTAAATAGACTCAATATTGGCTAAGCTAAATGACCACACGTACGAGTATTGTATCGTTTGTTTTGATAACATAACACTGCTATAATAACATGTGCATTTATATGAGCAGTGCCTAAATATTTCAATGGTTCAAACCGCTTTTGAACAATGTTGTAGAAGACAGCAATATATGTTTCGTAAAAAGACTTTTCAAAGCTAGTACGCAGGGGAACAAAATTCAGAATTAGTGTGAGGACTATATATTTCTGTTAATAAAGGCGTCTTTTGACATAGGCGCCATTGTCATTTTGATAATTTCGTTTGACATATAATTATACAAAAACAGTTTCAAAGATGGTCAAAGTAGCATTATGGCAGTAGTGAGAAAATTGAATTCAACGGCTGAGTAGGATTATTATCACAAGGTAGCATGAAGCGAGTTTATTTACAGTAAAATGAGATGGTTGATGGCAATTTCACATACGAGTGTGGAATGATTAAAAGTGCACTTACTGTTTTTAACTGCTCTCAATTATGGTGTAAGACGTGGGCATAAACACTTAAAACGTCTTAAAACACCCGTCTGCGTCGGAAATAGCGTGATGGTAGTACGAGCCAATAATAGGCTGTATCGAGGGATTAATGACGATAAACGGATGCTGGCATATTGGAACAACGAGGCCTGCTATGTCTCAAATTGAAGTATTAAGACGTACAGTCAATAAGCATATCTTTCCCGGTTAACGGTTTTGATTTATCGGTCAATTTGTCCTTTTAAGCAGCATGGAAAAAGAACAATATGACCTTTCTGGTCGTAACATTCGCCTTAAGACCATCAGCTTCAATATGCGTTGAAAATAAAACCTTGGCGACACAAAGCGTGAAAATGGCATTTTTTGTTTCCCACCAATTATCTTTTTATACTAGCTTTAGACGTTTATCTTTTTAAGTCCTTTTACTTATAGTCATTTTCTGCAACTATATATGTCTCTTCGTGTTGCCGTTTTCCATACGTATGTGGATCCACTTACCGAGTAAACTTGCCACGGCGATCTCATTGGCAATGTCCAAGCGTGGCGCATTATCCAGCTTAGGCTATGTACAAAATGTTAAATTTTTCACTTATTCGCGCCTTTCCATAACCTTTTACAGTCATCTTGTTTGATTAGTGCTATTAGACTGCCTTTTCAATAATGGAAGAAAAAGCTACTCTGCGTTAATTTTTTAGTTCATTTTTAGCATGATTTTCAATAATATGCTGTTGATGAACTGCTATTGATGGCATGACATTTATGACAGACAGAATCCGAATATTGGCATCATCTTTAACTTGTCAGCACAACAAAAATCGAATTTGACTCATTAGCTGAGTATGAATGAACTAGCTATCAATAAAATTTATAAAATTTATGCATCAACCCTTATCTCAACGTAACACAAATTGTTCGGCCTTTGTTTTTGCTCTTTGCGACAAAACATCTGCAACGGCGATCTGTTTACTTCATCTGTTGTGAAATGCAGTTGACACATACATCTAATTTCATAAATACCTTGTTTAAACGATATTTTGTATGATCTGCACAAACATGATTAAAAAAAAATCTGTTCAGCATTTGTGTCCATATATATATATATATATGTATATTGAAAGTTTTTATTACTGACCTGCAATAAGAATGGAAGCACTCTCTTGCATACATGAATCCTAATTGTACATACATGTACATGTTAGAAGAAATGCAAAAAAGCTCATTACGCAGTAATATTTATGTTATTTTATGGAAAGCATTTGGTATTTCTAAAAATCGTTTTTATATTACAGGGCTTGTATTTATTAAAACATCTTAAGTCATTAACTAACTTATTTTTTCAGTTGAGTATCTCACTAATCATATTGTTTAATGTAATAACTTCAAAATACCTGATTATTTTACTTTATATAATTAGATTGATTCAAATGCATATTTTCATGTTAAAACAATTTTACATTGTTTACATAGACCTTGAAAAGAAACTGACTTAAGTTAATAAATGACTTGCAATACTTTATGAATACAGCCCTGTTGCTAGTTTATCCAAATGAATGTCAACTTTAAAAATGTGTCGACATCTTGAAGGGAAACTTATTTAAACATTTAATATGATAAGGAGCTTTAGACCACAAGAAAGCGTTAAGCAAATGGTATCCTGCAACATACTACTGCTAAAAACAGAAAAGTGTATACATAGAAATGGTATCCTGCATTATCCTTCTGCTAGATACAGAAAAGTGTGTACATAGATATGTTTTCCTTCAACATTATTCTGCTGGATACAGAAAAGTGTGTACATAGAAATGGTATCCTGAAGCATCCTTCTGCTGGGTACAGAAAAGTGTATACGTAGAAACGGTATCCTGCAAGATCCCACTGCTGGGTCCAGAAAAATGTGTTCATAGAAATGGTATCCTGCAACATCGTTCCCCTGGGTCGAGTAAAGTGTGTACATAGAACTAGTATCCTGCAACATCCTTCTGCTGGATACAGAACAGTGTGTACATAGAAATGGTATCCTGCAACATCTTACTGCAAGATACAGATAGGTGTGTACATGGAAATGGTATCCTGCAACATCCTACTGTTGGATACAGAAAAGTTTGTACAAAGTTATGGTATCCTGCAACATCCTACTGCTGGGTACAAAAAGATGTGTAATAGAAAAGGTTTCCTGTACCATCTTTCTGCTGGATACAGAAAAGTGTGTACATAGAAATGGTATCCTGAAGCATCCTTCTGCTGGGTACAGAAAAATGTATACGTAGAAACGGTATCCTGCAACATCCCTCTGCTGGGTACTGAAAATCGTTTACATAGAAATGGTATCCCGCAACATCATAGAGCTAGAAACAGAAAAGTGTGTACATAGAAATGGTATCCTGCAAAATCCTCCTGTTGGGTACAGAAAAGTGTGTACATAGAAATGATATCCTGCAACATCCTACTGCTGGGTACAGAAAAGTGTTTACATAGAAATGGTATCCTGTAACATCCTACTGCTGAGTACAGAAAAGTGTGTACATATAAATGGTATCCTGCAACAACTTTCTGCTGGGTACAGAAAAGTGTGTATATAGAGATGATATCATGCAACATCCTTCTGCTGGGTACTGAAAATTGTGTACATAGAAATGGTATCCAGCAACATCATACAGCTAGAAACAGAAAAGTGTATACATAGAAATGGTAACCTACAAAATCCTCCTGTTGGGTACAGAAAAGTGTGTACATAAATATGGTATCCTGTAACATCCTACTGCTGGGTATAGAAAAGTGTGTACCTAGAAATGGTATCCTGCATTATCCTTCTGCTAGATACAGAAAAGTGTGTACATAGAAATGTTTTCCTTTAACATTATTCTGCTGGATACAGAAAAGTGTGTACATAGAGATGGTATCCTGCAACATCCTACTGCTGGGTACAGAAAAGTGTGTACATAGAAATGGTATCCTGCAACATCCTACTGCTGGGTACAGAAAAGAATGAACATAGAAATGGTATCCTGCAACATCCTACTGCTGGGTACAGAAAAGTATGAACATAGAAATGGTATCCTGCAACATCCTACTGCTGAGTACAGAAAAGTGTGTACATATAAATGGTATCCTGCAACAACTTTCTGCTGGGTACGGAAAAGTGTGTATATAGAGATGATATCATGCAACATCCTTCTGCTGGGTACTGAAAACTGTGTGCATAGAAATGGTATCCCGCAACATCATACAGCTAGAAACAGAAAAGTGTGCACATAGAAATGGTATCCTGCAAAATCCTCCTGTTGGGTACAGAAAAATGTGTACATAAATATGGATTCCTGCAACATCCTACTGCTGGGTATAGAAAAGTGTGTACTTAGAAATTTTATCCTCCATTATCCTTCTGTTAGATACTGAAAAGTGTACACATAGAAATGGTAGTCTGCAACATCCTACTGCTAGAAACAGAAATGTGTGCACATAGAAATGGTATCCTGCAACATCCTCCTGTTGGGTACAGAAAAGTGTGTACATATATATGGTATCCTGCAACATCCTACAGCTGGGTATAGAAAAGTGTGTACCTAGAAATGTTATCCTGCAACATCCTACAGCTGGGTATAGACAATTGTGTACATATATATATATATGGTATACTGCAACATCCTTCTGCTAGGTATAGAAAAGTGTGTACATGGAAATGGTGTCCTGCAACATCCAACTGCTGTTTGTACGTAGAAATGGCAGCTTACCGGAAATAGTATGGAAGCTCTCTATTTTGTCTTGCCTTTACCGCGTATAATATGTTAAAAACATGACCAAAACACACCCAATGTCCTCAAGATAGGTTGTGATGCTTTGTAAAATATTGAAATCACTTGCATTAGTCTAAATCTTTATTGTTTAAAGTAAATTGCGTCTTTGTGATTTAAAGAAGAACCTTATGTATGTTACGTTTAATAAGTAAGCAGGTGAATTTCAATTTTGTATTTAAATGTTCCTTGTATAATATGATCTAATACTGTTGTTAATGCATTTGAGATAAGAAAGAGACAAACTTAGATTTAGATGAATAGTGACTCTAATGTTAAGTTGTGCTTATTGTAAAAGTATTCACACCTCTTTGTACATGCATAATCAGTATTGTTGATCAGATATGTGGTTACAAAAGTGTAAATTATTCGTATATTCTTTAGTATTCAATTCTTGTTATGATCATACATATATATTCCGTTGATAAAAATGTTGTAAATGGTTATTTCTTAACACCGAAAAAGTGGACCATCAAGTCAGGGTTTGCAGCATGATTACGCTTTTGTCGATTAACAAAATTTTACCTGTAACTATAATTTGGTTTAATGTATATGTTGTATTATGTGATGCATTGAGGCGTTATGAATCTGTCAGACACTGCTCATTGTGCTTCGTAACTGGGTCATTTTTTCACAGGGACAGTCAAATACGTGTTCATTTTTTTAATTTTTAAAAGTGCAGCGATCAACTTCTAAACAATACATTGCCACTATATGCTGACCGGATTATTTTGGGTTATTCTTTAGATACTCAATGATGATGACACAAGACGTGAGAATCGTGATATCAAATCACGATTCACGTTTCTGTCACTGAATGTATAATCCATTCAAATTAGTATGAACATTGTCTGTCTGAATATGTTAGAGTTTGTCTTGTTAGCTGTCTAACTGAAGTAAGATAAAGTAAGATTCTTGCGTGATATAGGGGCAATATTTACAAATACACCAGACATTACGTCACTTCTAGTTTCGACCGTTTATTTCCAAGACTTTAAAACCAGGGTAATGAACTAGATCTAAACATTGATGAACTTAATACTTTATGAAACGTGCACTTGTCTGTTGTCCTTCTGTCTTTAGGCCACTCTGGTCTGTCTATTTTTATATCGATGGACGAAAAAGGTCCTCATTTAGACTTCCATCACAGTAATATTAATACGATACACGTCAACACGTTTATCCTTTTATTGTCTAAGGAAAACTTGATCAACTTCATCTATTTATAACACTTAATGAATAAGCAGTGTAGCAATTACTGTACATTTTAGTTCGGTTTGCTGGGTAAAAGCATTGCTTTTGATAAGACTGATTTCTAACATGATTGTTGTTTTCTCTTAATGCAGAGCATTAAATATGACTGTGATAAAACAGATCTAACCATTGGTCTAGTGGAATGTTTAGTAAGCATTCAAATTTATGTTCTTCATTTTATTCATCGTAATAGTTTAGCTTTTAATCACTTGGTATTGAAGATTACGAAGCAATGGACACATCAAATGCACTGTCAATTAGTATTTATCGCTTGATTACTAGATAAACATCCTAGACACAAAGGACTAAACTATATTTTGCAATCTTTACATACGCCTTTGCTTTAAAACTGACCGTTCCAAGACTATGCTCAATATTTATTGAACGGTAAAAACGCGGTTGGTGTTGTTGACTTGCATGTTTGCCTTTGATAATTGGATCATTAAGCAACATCATTATATCGCGTTTAAGGTGCTATGCTTGTCATGTACATCTGTGTGTGTGGATCTTAAATGTGTTTTTATTTTGGTACCACACCGACAGTTGAATCCCAGAGGAAAAGGAAGGAAACTATTTTAACATGTCCATGTGTTTGTTTTCTTTGCAATATGTACAACTATTTCTCAAAGAGATAAACGCTTTAAACAAATATTGTTATTTTTTGGTATGTTTTTTGTTTGCACTAGATCAACAATGTCATACCTAATAGTAGGATATTTTGTGAACGATCATATGCTTTGAACAACAATAAGAATGTACACTTATTAGAAATTAAATCAGAATTATTTTATTCACTATACGTTCCAAGGTAGTCACCACGACATCTATCGATAACCATGCTTTTATTACTATTATTATTGTTATTTGTCAGTGTTAGGTTTTTGTGGTGTTGTGTGTTTCAATGAGTGTCTTTTCAGAGATGATCCTTGTGCATTTAGTCACCACGACATCTATCGATAACCATGCTTTTATTACTATTATTATTGTTATTTGTCAGTGTTAGGTTTTTGTGGTGTTGTGTGTTTCAATGAGTGTCTTTTCGGAGATGATCCTTGTGCATTTAAAATAACTAATCGTTATTTGTTTCAAAGGTTGTGCGCTTCCCTGTTGTTTTCATTTTTTCATAAGAGACCTCGAATTGAACTGTCTAACAGAATGGATCGCTTATTGGAGATGCAATATCCATACATCTTGCTAACAGACAATATTTTTGAATGCGATATGATGAGAAAACTAAGAAAATGGGCACATCATGCTAACACCACGCCTTATGTTGCAAATAAAGCAATGGAAACTGGGTCAATCCCAGATAAAAAGTACACGGATAAAGACCATATAAATGAGAAGCATATATTTACAACTATATTTTATTAAAATACTGTCTAAATAATTGCTTAGTTTGGTAAAAAAAAATTATTTCAGAAATGAAATGAAAAGAAAATCGATAACCAAACCTATATTTATTTTACTTGCTCTTTAATAAAGGTGAGAAACAACCAAGTGAATTTGTTTTCAAATTATAATAAGATGTTGAAACGATTTGATAGAAGCAGATTAGGAATAGAAGTATGTTATGAATTAAATTAAACAAAAGTGAGCCATTAAGAAGTAATCGTAAATAATCATTGGTTTCGGTTTCCCTGACCAACCCTAATTTCTTTCCTGTAGACATTTTTTGTATTGTAACTTATCGGGCAAATGTTTGCCGACCTTTGATAATTTTCTTATTCTGGGTTATATTCTAAAGTATTGCTTCGGAGAGACGCCGAAATGTAGTGTTTTTACACAGTGTTCTTGTTAACGTTTATCCAGATGTGATGGCGTTGGTTAAAAGTGTGCCTAATCATTCTGGACGTTTACAGTTTAGGAGTTCAAAAATAAATAGGAAAAATTATTCATGACGAACTATTTCGTTAAAAATAACAATTTCATATCATTTCTCGGCACAAAATCATAGTTTAGATTATTAAAAAATTGACATCAAACAAAATGTGTTGTGATTCCGTTTATTGGTGTAAATCCCAACCAGAAGCTACTGTGTTCATGTTTTGGCACACAGTTATGCAAGTTAGTAAAATATACTTCAGTACCCGTCTATATGTGCTTTCTTCAGGAACATATTCGTTTTAAACCCTTACGGAAACGTTCATCCATGCAACCATACAATAAAGGGTTAATTAAGGTATTTATTAAGTAAATCCCTAAAAGAAGAAAAATGTCACTTTCTCTTTGTTTGATAGACGTCGTTGAATTCCAACAAGATTTCCGATGCTCGGAATCAGCACAAGATAAGTAGAAGTTGTCAAAATAAAAACAGTACTAAGAAATAACATTATAACTGTTTTGGTACGACGCGAACGAATGTAATGTCGTATATAGTGCTCTCGCCATTCCCGATTGACATGCCTTGGAGTTGATGTCGTGACGTCGGTGTCGGACAAATGTTTCCGACGGGATGACATTCGAGCGCACGCGCACAACTGTCCAGGACTTTGACAAGAACATGGCTCAGAATAAAGCTCGGTAGTTTCTGAACTATTCGTACATAAAACACTTCTACCCAATTGGCCGTCCATTTTCACACGGTGCTCATGTCGTCTGTGAAGATGTTTCTGTTTCCATGTATTCCGACCTGTCGGAAAACTATACCGACGTTGGGCTTTTAGATGAACTGGAGGCGTGTACGTGTGTACATTCCCATTATCACAACATAGGTCTTAATGTTGTTCCTGACATTCCTGCTCATATCTGATAGTGTTCATGGCGGGATATCCGGTCATCTCCCTACAATATGTACAATCTTTCTTCCACATTAACAACTTTTTTCTGGTGCAGATATTAAACGCTGTTGTGGTCGCCATTATTAATGACAACGGAACAACGAAAGCACAAATAACAAAAATAAATGGAATCTGGTCATTAGCGTATTTGTTCGACTTTTCACAGATAGACACCTCGAGGGTGACATTTTGGTGGGTGTACCCCAGAAAATAGCAAAAGGAAATGAGATGAATTAAGAGATCACTAGACATGCGATACACAACCGCCCTGCGACATGGGTCGGTATCTGCCAAGCAAGTGGGTGACAAATCTTTCGATTTTTATCATACGCCAAAATAAGGAGAACAAGTCATGACGCCCACACAGTGTAGACGTTGAAGAAGGACTTGACTTTACACAGTGTGTCAAATTTGTAGCTGTACCATTTCATGTGAGATATGAATTCTCCTGGGAGAGTTGTCACAGAGCTGATCAAATCTATAACAGCCATACATAGCACGAAACAACGCAAATTGCACTGTTTGTAATGCCGTGAGTATATGATTAAAATCAGAATATTTTCCACTATTCCCCAAACTATTTCAAACACAATTAAACAAGAAACCTGCAAAATAACCCTTTGTAGATCGTTGGATAAATCCTCAGGCGTTATATTCTTAGTACAATTATTTTCCATCTCGCAAAATAGTCCTCGGTTGGTCGGGCGTCATTCTTACCAAGAAAGTTCTACAAGTTATTTCTAATTATTAAGTACATAAATTTCCGATTTTTAAAAAGAAAAAAAGAACGATTTACTGCAATCAAAAGTATTTTCAAAACTAAATTGCCGCTTTTCAACGTCCTGTAAATTCACTTGAAATAATTAAGCACATGTATCCAGTTTCAAACACGAGTTATCACATTTTTGACGATATCCGCTTACTATTATCCCTCTCACATATACTGAGTGTTTTAGAAAATCAAATGTTGAACGCAATTGTACATGCATTTATTTTTCTTTTACCCTTACACCAAAACTGTTTAGTATATTAATATTATCGTAAATTGAATTCCATCTATTTTATTATTTTTTATACGCTGGCATATCTAACAGACCAGCGAGAAAAATACGAGGCTTACGCGCAATAAGGCTCTCTTTTATTCCGTAAAGCAAAAAATTCAACTTGTAGCCTGTTACATCGACAGCAGTTTCCTATATTTTCTATCGGAAGTTATTTATTTTGTTTTTAATATATATATATATATATATATATATATATATATATATATATATATATATATATATATATATATATATATACATCTTCCAAAAGTTTCAGACATTACGATATATTTGTTGGAGGTTTTCCATTCCTGCATCGGTTTACGGAGATAATTTGCCAGGATATTTTTTAAACCAAACTCGGGGCCTACGTGCAATGTTTTGTCCATTGATATTGCTAAAATAGACATGGTACTCTGTGATGTTTTTACTTGTTTATGCCAACTCTACTGATTTTATAGCTACGTTCTACGAATAAACAACATATTTATATATTTCCTCTATTCTTACCGCAGACAGCTAACAGCAAACATGTTGTCCCATGTTCTTGCATTGTGCTCCCTATGCAGGTCATTGTCCTAAATCTAAAAGCTGACAGAATCCAATGTTGTCAAATCTTGAAAATGAAAATAACCTATACAATTTCAGAATTGTTGCCCTGTTTATAGCGGTACAGTCACGACAACAACTGTCGACACAGCCATAAATATCACAGAGGAGATGGTTTTAACTGTTGCAACCTTTCCTTTCCATGACAATAAATACGTTTTTTGTATGTTTTGTTATAAATCATCAAACTAGAAATTATGATGTAAATATCAAATCACTTAAAACGGAAGGTATTAAACTCGTCCGGGCTCCTTTATTCAATTTGAAAAAACAACAAAACTCCTTTATAACCTCCTTTTACCACAAATGTTATATCCCATCTCTATACTCTATTTGATTTGTCTGTGATTTCCCATGTGTATTCACTTATTCACTCAAACATTTTTCATTAAGCACTAAGGACGTTGTCGCATAAAAACAGTTTTCAAAGAAGTCACATGGCGGACAGCTCCTGTTATCGAGTACAGAAAGTATAAATAAAATAATTTAATATAGGTAATTATTTCTAAACATGAGAGACAAATAATTGAATTAATACTAAAGGACGTAGTACAAATTGTGGGAACAAAGTCATGTATATTTACAAAGAAAGTATTCATGAATTACTGAACATCGTTGACTATTGTAGCAAGGCCAGCAGTCTATTTTTGCTGCTGTTTTCGTCTAGGATATTTATATTAAACATCTTTAAAAACTAGTGCTATATTTCCATTTACAACTTCCAACTCTTGATAGTTCTGCATACATAGTTTGGCTGATGACAAATAGTCAAACTAGTAAGTAGCTTGATTTGGTTTCCTGTGGAAAAGCATTGCTATTGAAGCGGTTTCCGTGAAAAATTATAAGACTGGTAAATTCTACGAAGATTGTTGTCTTCTTTAATTGAGAAGCAATAAATGCTTCTGATAAAACAAGTCTATTCATTAGGCTTATGGAATGTTTAATAAACTTTCAATGTCACGTTCTTATTTGTTTTGTTACAGCTCTCAGCTTAGCTTTTTACATTAATTTCAGAATACATTGCCTGTGTTGTTCTTAAACCTTCAGAATACTGTTTCTCAAGCAAATGTTATTGAACAATGAATCTAAGCAAATCTTTAAAACTGTTGTGTAAGGAAACGTTCTTGTTCTCTTTCCAAGACAAGAGAGCGAAATGTAGCGACATTTTCTGATAAAACATTTTAAGGCAAACCGCCTGGGTTGCTAAAAGGAGCGATTTATAAAACGTTACAGCAATAACGCTTTAACTTGAATATTCTGTCAGGAAAACCACTTTGTATAAAATGATGTTGGTGGTGTTCCGCCTTTTAGAGGGATGCCTGGGGGATGAAATACATCAATAATTATGCAATAATTGCGTAACTAAAGCATAAATAAGGGCTTCGGTTTCAAATGAGTTTCATGGAATAGTACGAAATATGGTCGTTAATGACCTGTCTATTAATATCGTTCATGAACAAGACAAGTTACAGTTAATTTACAAAAAGAGAGACGAACACAGGCAGATAAATATAATATATTGCATTCCGGGTGCCAGATGGAAATGTCCAGCTCGGCCATATACACAAGAAATACCTCTCCGGTGTGCACTAATATACACAGAAACAGCCAGATATTCTAACCTAGTATAAATGGTTGTGGTATTTTTAACATTCCAAATTAATGAAGTTTGATCATGTCAACGTGTGTCTGAATTCATAAATCAATGAATACATCACCTTGTCAGCGAAAGGATTACTAAACATCCATCTAAGGTTGGAGAAGGAGTAAATGAAAAGCCAGAAAATGTCAAATATTGACATACATACAGACACCTAAACGACGAATCGTCTCAATAATTTCAAACAAAACCTGGACAGATTATCATGTTAATAAGATTGTGATAATAGATGTTGTTGCCTAGTTAAGATGACGTATTGGAATTGGTTTAACCACAATGAGAAATGCGTTCCAATAAACAGGATTTAGACAGTTGATCAATAAAGATGGCTATTGGAGGCGAATTTACTCGGTTGATATTACCATTAACTCTCATTTTGGACGTTGATTAAGCAACTGATTTGTTTAAAAGGGACAACTATTATTGATAAACAAAATCAGGTCTCTTAAATCAAATAACAGCATCGTGTTTTTATTAAATATCTCTATCTTGAATATGTACAATACAAATCCCTGATTCGAACGATGCCCGTTGAACAAACATTAAAAGTTGCCTAATTTGATAAGAACAATTCACTTATTATAGGTAGTAGACACAAGATGACCCCATTGCAAGAAAAAAAGTAAATTCTCATAAACATACATAAAATTAATATCGTTGTGAACAACGCATTAAATCGTACTTACTGATGTATCACAGCGCTTACAAGACATGTATCTTTCGCAGTTTTTGAGTATTTTTCAAATCCGAAACTAACTGGGATTGTCTACCAGGTAGAAATCTAACCTATATAATTATTTGAAAGTTGCCTCGGTATATGTATCTGTACTAATTGCGTGACTTTCATATGCTAATTATACATGATTGTAAACTTGGAAACAATTATGCGCTGTATTTAAACGAGTAAAATCAGCTGAGACAGCGACGAATGATTTATTTAATCATGTGAGATTATGCACTATCGGCCTCATACTAGCTTATATCAATATTTCTAGGTATGTTTAAGGAATTACTGTATTTGCCGATTTATGGACTATCTGGTGTCTAGTGCCAATCAGAAGTTTTTGTACAGTTAAAATGTCGAACACTGTCGATCATATTAGAGAAAAGAAGCATTTCTGGCATAATGGACAGTTAAAGGACTTTCTCTTACTTACAGCAATGTCTATTAGACAAAACACAAGAGACACACTCATTGTCATAATACAACATTATATAAACTTTCAACTATTTCGAATAACGTTGTTTCATGATTGCCTGTTTTTATCAATGACGTAACCGCCTGATCTGCTTAAGAATTTGCATATTCGATAACTTTTTTTGTTTCTGTTCCGTTAATGTCGTCGTTATCATGATCTATGGAAAATCGGTGTCGGATTGGTAGTTTTTAAACTTTAAACGTATTTATTCTGCATGTTTCTGCTCTTCGGAGTTTATTCTGTTTTACAGTGCGGACTATTTTACCATTCGTAACGATATATTAACGAAATTCCTGCTTGTTTTCTGGTAAATACGGGGTAACACTTTGTAAAGATGCTACAAATTCCTTCCTTAACTCTAGCTTGACTGATAAATAATGTATATGCATATAAAGCCAGGCAAAAACAAATAATGATTACCATTGGTGCCTTTTGATTGCAACTTTTAATTGACAGTTACTGTTACTGTTTTGGAAACTGCACCAAAGTCAACGCCCAATAATGGAAATATTACTTACGATAGCCTTTTTATTAGACAGACCATGTGTTGTTAATTTATGTTCAATACACATGATAAGAAGTAAAGACATAAAGGTACGGTTAAACTGTATGGATAATGCATGTGTTATATGTATTTAGTACATGCTTAAAGTATATGGAATGATTTTACTGTTTGGAACATCTGTAATGTACACCACCAAACATGCATTTTCAGTGCCAAAACTATTCTGATATGTGTATTAACAACATCAACAGTGTAATGTTCAATTGGCATGGTAAGTTTTTGCATGAATACCTGTTACATGTTGTTCTTCGTGTCTATTATCTCCCATTGATTAGGTTAAAGCATTGTGCTGCCTTGCTGTCGACTTAATTGCGTTTTACAGCAAAATACATACAAAGTATTGGTACGAATCCCTGCATTTACGAACCCACTTAAAACAGCCATTTTATAACTAAACCGTTTTATCAAAGGCTCTCTTTAGGTTTCAGATATTCACATATTAGTTATTAGTTATTAATTATGATGCCTGGCCATCCTATACGTTTAAGTTTCAATTGAGAGGGTATTGTGTGACAATTGCTGGTTTCCTGCTTTCTTCCGGTTATAGTTGATTACTACACTGACAACTGTCTCGGCTTACATTTGACCTGCCTTCATAAATATCTGAAGATAAGAACTGAATAGTTAATTGCCTTTGTAAGAAGAATTGCTTGTTTAAGAGACCCATGCATTAAGAGCAAGTAGTATCAAGTATTTTAGGGCGAGGTAATTTGTTAAGGCAGACAAATAACGAAGTTCCCAAAATGTATGTCGAAATATTGAGTAGAAAGAACACGGACTACACAAACGAAACTTTTCTTTGATCTGAAATACTTTGCAGGTTGATGCAAATGAAGAATAAAGACAGCTTATGAAGTACGATTGTAATAATAAATCAAAACAAGTAAAAAAGTAATAAAACATATTATTTCAAAGACTTTAGGGTTTTGGTATTGAATTGAATTATGTTCTGACATAAGAAACGTAAATAACCTGAAAATCTACAGCGTCAGCACAGTGTAAAAGCATTTTCAACAACAAAAATGGACCGGACTGGCAAGTGTCATGTCATGAGCAACCAGCCGCTGCTGACAGGATTTGCGTGTAACAATAGGCATCAACCTGTTTTATCCATAAAAATATAATTCACTTCAAATGAATATATTTGACTGTTTTCGTTCAAACTGAAATGATCCTCGTTATAAACGCTCTTGAAAGTTCACCACTGCAAACACAAATATAATACATTTGAGGAATTGTATTCATGGAGGTTTCCTGATTATAGTAATTAAGGTTCACAACTATAACCGATTTGGAATACTTGAATTCGGGATTATGTGCAGAAGGTTGTATTTTGTTCTAAATCTGTGAGAGTCTCGTAGGATTATAGTAGTTCTGAAACAGAAAAAAATAACGAAGCCCATCCCAGCAAATATAAAAATCCAATGTTCATTGCAATTAATATTTCATATACAGTTTCAATATTGTAAGATCATCCATTTCTTTATTAAGAATAAGATGGAATGCGACATTCATTTGTCTGCCTAGGATAGCCCGCAGACAAATACCTTGAGTGATTATGATTACGCGGGCATACTTTATTCTTTGGGGCTTTTAAATTTGTTTATTATTTTGTTTTGAACATGCGACAATTAATCTCTAGTACTTTTATCATAATTCTTACATAAAGAAGAATTATTCCTACTTTACCAGTACGTTTTAACCTTCCTGTTTAAATAGGTGTATTTGAAAGAAATATCTGGGTTTTAGCGATTCAAAGAGTCTTATTTCTACGCATGCTATCGAATGTTTTAAGTTTATTGAAAACTGTTGTTATAATATTTAACGGGTACTAGGTATACATTATTTTTTGCTTTTCAGCAATTCTTTCAAAATGCTTTAACAACACGTCGATGGATTGATGGTACTAATTTATTCAAGGAGAGTGGTATTAACGAACAACAAGGCAAAATAAGTTTTGATTAGGGAGGTACATTGTGTAGGAGAATGGCCTGACATAATCAAGACCACTAAATTATTTTCGATGAGAAATGTACTGTCTGAATGATCCGATAGAGGGAGGTTTTTTGCTTCTGGATAACATTTTGGTTTTTCATATGGTTTTTAATGATAATATACACTTTATGGTCCATTTTATCTACTGTAATCTCAGTTTGTACTGAGGTATGCTCTGAAAATTGTCTCTAGCTTTTTTTAAAGGCAATGGTAATATTAATTTTACGTCGAAATTATGAGCAAGTAACATAAGTTATCAAAAGCTTAGATGGCAACGAACATATTAACTCCTTTTAAAGCTACTATGAACATGTAATTAAGAACCATTTACCTTTTCTGAGTAACTACCAGCAATGGACCTTTCATCTAAGAAAGCAAAAAGACGGGGTCGAGTCCGGCACCCTTATAATTATATAGTCTGATACGCTAAGCCAGTCTGCCATTGATTCATAATTTACAATCCAACCATTACATTTTCATTCGTATCGATTAAATACGCCAACGAAATACGATAAGACCTGAGATGTAAAAGACATTTAGCACACAAAGAAAATACTCAATATTTTCTCCACAGAGCTATTTTTAGTCAAACGTGCCATGCGAGTGTGAAGGACATTTACAAATGCGCCATTGGAACATTTAAAGCGCGACTGATGTTTTAATGTAACAATTTCGATTATGCTGTTTACAAATGGGATTTATGGAGATTTTATGTCCGATAAGCAATGCTAACGGAACTATTGTGAATATTATATTTCTACTGATAAGCTGATAATGAGTATCTTGTCTTAAATATTCCATTCAGTAACAATTTTACCGCAGTAATCATATTAAAAAGGTCCTATATATATGTTTAATGTAATTCAGTTATCATCTCTCAGACAATAATTATTATATAATGTGCTTATTGTCAATTGTGTTTTTCTGTGAGAAATATCTAAGCATATCTGCGTCGGTGTGAAGAGTTCAGTGGATGCAACAGCACGTTATATTTTTATAACTCAATAACTGTTTAACAAAAAAATCTATTAAAAGAAGAAAACGCGCAACTCGTTGGTTCAGATTAAAATCTGAAGTTTATTATATTCTCAAAACAACTGGTCCAAAATATTGATTTTGTTATTACTAACGCTTAAAGCATGGTGGAATGAATGGACAGTTCGAGTGAGTGTATAAAAGAGCATTAATCTTAACACATCCTTACGTTAATCAGAGTCCTTTTGAGCAGTTGACCAAGCCATTAACCCATTAAATCCCTTAACAATAAATGTACGTTAGTCATTAAATATTACATGTTATCACATCCGTACTTCGACTGACCACCGGTTGGCATTTTCTTAGAATAATCTCGTACGTTCCGTTTATTGTACATACACTTGAAAGGGACAGAAAAGAAAAAAATGTCAATACAAATGAATGCTAATGAAGTTCGGTTAGATTTAACATTTGTCTAAACCTAGTGTTTTATCATGAATTTAAGTGATTATCGAACACGAGTGAAATAATTGCATTATGGTGGTCTATTCAAATTTAACATGCGGCTAACGAATGCCCTTATTACGTCAGCATCCAATGCAGACATCGAAAACCACTTAGTCATAGGTTTTCCATACGTCCAATGTGACCTTACATTTGCAAAACGGGACAAACTTTAAAATTTTATCAACTGGTTGTGTCATAGAATTATATATTGGTAATTCATTTAAATATTTTAATATTTTAATATTCCGATCTTGCTGTTGTACAAGCACAACATGTTTCGTCTGGCACATACAACACGTGCAAATACCATAATCCAATTAAACCTATGTAAGCAAACAACTCTGCTTATATTTGAAAAATTGCCAGTTGTGTCTATGCATTTCGAATTAAACCTATTTAATGTTTTCAGCGATACTGTAAGGCTAGTATGTAATCGTTTTAAAAGTAACATTCAACATCGTCGAAATATCAAAATAGGTATGCACTACATTGAATTTCTTGTTGTTTTTATGCTTTTTTTTGTTAGGTCTCAATCCTGAACTACCAATGTTTCCCCATACCATAGCTTCCGCTGGTCATCACAGCGTCTGGCTGTACTGCGGAACGTTACTCAACTGTTTGGGTACTACCAGGTTGGCCACTTTGTTTCCTAAGCACATCGCGGGTCTGGTTCCCCTTGTAGAGTAATAAAGCTCTTCCCCGGACATTAATTATCTTTTAGGTCCTCACACTGGTCCAGGTATTCCTAGGGTTTTATCATTCGCATGTTTAACAAGACGTCAATCCTCAAAGTGCTGCAGATAGCCGTATCTTTGCCCTATAGAAGCGTCCTACTTTTCCATCAAAAGCCGTTTTTCCTGTCACAAGTCAGCAGTGGGTCGTTTTCAGTACTCTTTATGCAGGTTCCGAGTTGAAAGTTAGCTTCTGTTTAATTTTTGGGTGTGGTTAAAAATACCTGAAGGCATTTTAGAAATGTGTGAGGACCAGACCAGGATTTGAATCCAGGTCCTCTCGCATGCTAGTCCAGTGTCCTACCAATATTCCAATCGTTCAAAACGTTTACTTTAATTTGAGCAATAGTAAAACTAGTTCCGTAATGACTTTTTATGGACGCCTTTATTGGATGTTGTTCATTTGTTGAGAAAAAACGGAAGTAATTTAGCTAGGGTTTTATTGTCAGGCTGTTTGCTTTTGTTCTGTTTTGTAAAGACGGTTAATCATGCCATGAAACCAATTAGGACAATCACAGCGTCCAAAACGTATTGTTAAGTTGTGAAATGGCACGACGATCAAAGGTCTTAGCTAAGCAATATACTCACAAGGCAGCAAAAAGAATCCACATGAATATTAGAATACTGTTTATGAATACATAAGCATTGACAAAGCAGAGAAGTCCGCTGGATAAAGCTTAGCAAATATGCCACAATCACTGATTTCTTAACAATAGGCAGTTGTTCTATTATGAAAACATGCAGATTTCATTTATGTTTGCCTGAGGCAAATATATTGAGATATAGTTTGAATTAAAGTACTGAAATAATTTCCGATACACTGTGTAAATGCTGTCCAATTTCATATTGAAATGTTTGTAAATATAGATCGTAAAAGCAATCCACGGAACTTTAATCGGCCTGTAAATAGTAATTTTCCGATTTGCCATTTTATTCCAATACTTCATTATACTTTTATAAACAAAGTATTCAAAAATATAAATATGAACGATTAGTTATCGGTTAATAAATGATTGGTTCCGATATTATGTTTTAGTTTTACGAATTTAAAAAAAACAAACTTCTTGAACTACCCGTAAGCCACTGAACAACTGACAAGATGTTTATCTATAAGGCTAAACATCATAACACCTATGATTGTGATATTTAATATTCCCTTTTTAAATTTCAAACGCGTCAATGTCATTTCCCAAAACGATTTAGAGCGCATACAGCCCAAACAGCCAATTTCTAAGTTTGTTCTTGTTATGTTGTCAATCTTTTTGCGAGTCGTATTCAACAACAATATTCTTTTAAACATTCCCCTACGTGTGAAAGCTTAACCGTAACAAATGGTACGATGGTATTAGGAAATAAAGAACTTGACATACAAACAGATAAGATTTGGCAAACTTATATTTTAGGTGTAACAAATTATCATGAATGTCAAACGTTGCGCTTCTTTAAATATGTGCTACTCCTTTGCTCAGAGCATTCGCCTGACACTGATAACAGTATATGAATCATTCTCAATCTAATATATAGTTTGTCTCGAAACGAAAAGAAACACTTTACTTTTAAAATTCACCTACAGATGAATGCAACCACTTTTAATAATTCTCAAAACATCGCAAAATGTTTCAACATTTGAATCGGGAGTTCTGCGGAATACGAGACGCTACAGACTACAAGCTGTTTTCCGAAGATTCGTCGTTCGAATATCATCAAGCCTAAAAACTTCTATTTACTTTTAATCATAACAAAAATGTTGTCAGGCAATGCGTGCTACAATATATATAAAAAAGTGACATAGCATTTTTATGGATAGGCGAACAATGTAATAATATTAATAATAATAACCTAATTTTAATTGGTCCAGAAATAAGTGCTTACATTATTTTTATGTATTTTCGTATACAATGAAAAGAAATATAATATTTCACACCGTTCTCTTATAAACATACATAAATATGTTCTCATATATACTTATCTCAATATTTTATTTAATCACGTTCTCTCGTCAGACGTCTACTATCTTACCTGTGGCATAAACTACAAAATGAGGATATATAAGATTATTCCAATTTGATATCGTTAACCAGTTCACACAAAACCGTTGCCAGGTGTAAAGAAATATATTTTATTTCATTGCAATATTAAATACTCACAAAAACACGAGTTTCATTCAACAAACAATTAACGACATGACATCGTTTTAGGTATTTTGGATATCCCTTTTAAATAGCTGCAAAAGAAGAAATACAATGGAAACTACATGGATCATCTCCGTATCTAAACTAATAATACTGACTCTGTTAAGAGACTTCAGATTCAGGGGCTAATAAATATTCGTCAAGAGTGTTGGTGTAAACGTCTTGGAATAGGCAGCCAAAGAGACGTTCACTGAGTACTTCATGAGTATTCAACCATATTCTTAAAATTGTACTTACATATTTTATGTATAGTACCAGGCATATTTGAAGACCATAATAATTATTAACGACTACAAGACTATTTGATGAATATCATATCCCAAGCTTGTAAGTAATCAACACAAGAACGAAATGTGTTTGCAAGTTGAAATTTATTGAAAATGCCAGAAAACATATGCACACTGGTTATATGAATAATATGGTACATTATATTATTATTTAACTGACTGCAAAAGATCGCTTTAAGAGAAACGCCACCATATATAAACGGACAAAGAGCAGTTATTCATTAGAAAAAATAGAACAGAGTTATGGTTATGATGCCCCTCGCAAAATTACTCTATAAGTATAAGGTAAAATGTCTCTACCTCTAGGTCTTCTGGATAAGGAGAGGTACGAAAATCAATATACCGCCATAAATTAAAAACAACAGCAAAGACAGTTTTACCAAAGACAGTTTTGTTGTTCATAAGAATGCATTGCTACTTACTAAGATATAAGGTATAAGACAATACCTCAAATATCTCAAAACACATTTTGAGTTATGCTCTGGACTAAAGATACGTATGAAAAATATATGGCGGACAGAGTTACGGTTCCTATGTACGTAATATCTCCTGAATAAAGCAAATTCCTCATAGAGTAGTGGCTCCTGTGCAATGCACTTCTCCCGAATTAGATTTATCTGTTACGGTAATAGTTTGGATTTCAAAATTTATGTAAAGTATTTGAAGATTAAAGTCCAAATCTCAAAGACTTTTGGAATTATGGTCCGAAAACATAAACAAAGGCATATAACTTACAGCTCTGATTTATGGTACTAACCCTCATTGTTATATATTTATATTCAATGTTCCATTTCAATCCCAATACTTTATGTGTTCTTGTCCGTCCACGCAGCTTCATTTGCATGCATACAACACAAGTGAGATGGGAAGATACTTCAGCAATAACTGAAGCTAGCAGTATGGTTTTTGCATACATATTATACTTGTGTACATTGTCACCTGTTTATGTTTCAAGTTTCATTAAAATCCCATCAAAAGTTATTAACTAGTGTGATGGACGGCCGTACGAGCAAAGCGACGAGAATATGCATTACCATCATTAACTTAAAATCTGTGGTTTGCCGAAATTTATATAATATATAGTTTGCTATAATGGTGAATTTATTACATAGTTCCCTGAAATTGTTCGAGGAAAATACCGAAGACGATATTATCAGCAACTTTGTAGTTTCTATAAAAAAATCAACCTCTGAGAGTTGATAAACTTCAGCAGAGATTGTATATTTATATTGCATATTTATTTCCACGACTTTGTACTTATACGTATAAATTCCCTACATACTTTCATATGACTTTTGGTCCATCGTTTACGCCGGTGGATTTCTGTCTAGACGTGTTGTAAGTCTTAAGTGCAGATACTCTTATATGATCCGGAAAGTCTCAAGTGCCGCATGCACGATTGTTTTCGCTAACGATTTCAAATACGCGGGAAAGCCTCAACGTCTTACAGAAGTACATGCGATGATTAAACGTGTCAGAAAAATATCTCTAAAGAATGTTTTTCTAAACAATGCAAATTGAGACTTATTATGAACTGTTGCTTTTAAATGCCACTATCAATACATCGCCATCAGTCCATCAGTACAGCCTCTTATCCGCTCTTCAACTTCAATTACTTTGGTCCCGATCCTGACTGACGTTTGAAAATACAAATCGCCATTGCCTTGCTCCTTGGACATCGATAAAAATGTAGTAGACGCTAATAGGATACCTTATGTAATCAATTTTCATTCCCATAAAAAAGCATCGTTCCATCAACAAATTTCATTCGCTGTAGCAAATTGTTATGATTGGAGATGTCAGTGCATTTCTCCTTAAGAATTTAAAAACTGACCGAATGCATTTTTACAGTGTATGTTCTTTATTAAAACTATTTTTAGGCATCTTATCTTATCATATTACATTTTCATGCATAACATTGTCATCAAAAAATTAATTGACAGTAGAAAAAAACTGTTGTAAATTTAACTGCATTGTAGTTATCGACAATTCTGTTGATGGCCAACTTTTTCTAAATCGCCATTTTGCAACTTTTTCTATCTTTGAATCTGTTTTCTTTTCTGAATAAATGACATTTATTTAATTATGAGGGTCACAAGATGATAGCGGAGTCTTCGAATTTTCGTCACATTTGCACTTCGTCTATGACATTATTGTCAACAGTGTAATACTCTCCGTAGTTGCCTTGCATGCCCTTTTAATTCAAGTTTCTAAAACGTTAAAATTGCTGTCCAAGCAGCAGGAAGTCCGAGCGGTCAGAAGAACTTCGATAGTTTGTCACTGTTTTATATAACTGCTAGATGCACCGCAAGCGTAGACAAAAAACATAATTAAGATAAAAGCCTTATGTACGAAATAAGGTGAACGTCCAAATGTTGCGACAAAAGAAATGTGTCACTGTATTTGTGTGCTCTTTTTGCTTCACAATATTATTGACTGATAACAGTGCCATACAAGGTCCAATTTGACAGATCTTAGATATTTGAAACCTTAACCCCAACATTATTCTTTTTTTTATAGCCCTATCAATTAAAACAACACAAAAAATCCACAGATGAAAATGACATTAAACATACAAAAACATCGTTTATATTTTCTCTTGTCATTGTTTTTCTGATTCAAGAATGCATTTATTACATAAACGTGCTATCTGAATGAGTTGTTCACATTTTAAGATTTTTATTGTATTAATGTATTGTCTTCTTCAAACAAGAGTTATGGAAATAACAACCATTCCAGATCCATTATAATCTATTTCTGGCGTGAGATGTGTACGTACACAAACAGCCTTTGTTTTTAACAAATACTTTAACCAATTGAAATCGGTTAATTGATTTATTATCTGGTAAAGCAACTTGAAAACAAAATCAACTTCTATTACGCATGTCGAAACGATATGATAGAGAAAGAGAACGGACGCTGTTTGGCAAAACTTGTACAAAATCAAACATCAACAAGATACGTAATTAACGTCCGACCGTAATCTTCAGTATTGCCATCGGTCAATTATTTCCGACCTTTTTGCCTCAGATTAGCGCGTTTATGTTTTAATGAATACAACGCCTTTGTTAATGTTAATCATGACATAATCGTGCCATTTTTAAATGATATAACGATATTTAGACACAAAACTATAAAGATACCAGACCTTCTTTCCCTATTGTTGGAAAGCAGTGAATTTGCAACCATTAAACAAAAAGCCATCCATTAATTTATTAATTAGTAAAAAGGAAATTAAAATAAGTATCTGACAGCTTACAGTTGACAAATTACAAATACTTTTCTGAAAATAAACTTATTTATTAGAATTTCAAAAAAATAAAATATATTAACTTCAGGTACTTAATTATCTTTACAACCAAATACCTCGAAGTAACATCAGTCTGAACGTGTGCAGTTGATTAGTATAAAAAAATCAGGAAATTTATCAATGAAAACTATTTAATTTAAAATAGTGAACAATTTGATTTCGCAGAGCAAAGTATATTTTAGGAAAGTAATAAATGCACATCATTCAAATCTGTATTGTTCCCGTTTACCAATATTGTTGAACGTCACCAGACTTCCCAATTTTGACGTGTTGCACACAGTGATGTACGATGGCAAATTATACTTCTGTGCCTGTGTATTGGGGCTTAGTAGACGAACATACTCTCTTTAAACCCTTACGGAAACGTTCATCCATACAACCATACACTATTGGATTAATTAAGGTGTTTATGAAGTAAAGCCTTAAAAATAACAAAAACGTCACTTTTTCTTTGTTTGATAGACGTTGTAAAACTCCAACCGGATCTGCGACGTTCGTTATCAGCACAAGATAGGTAGAAGTTGTCAAAATGAAAACTGTACTGAGCATTAACATTATAACTGTCTTGGTTCGACGCGAAAGATTTCGATGTCGTATGTAGTTCTCTCGCCATTCCCGAATGATATGCTTCGGAGTCGATGCCGTGACGTCAATATTGGAAAAATGTTTCCGTCGAGATGATTTTGCCGCGCATGCGCATAACTGTCCCGGGCTTTGACAAGAGCATTGGTCAGAATCAAGTTCGGAAGGTTTGGAACTATTCGCACATAAAACACTTTTTCCAATGTGGCCGTTCATTAATACACGGTGTTCATGCCGTCTGTGAAGTTGTTTCTGTTTCCATGTATTCCGACCTGTCGGAAAGCTATACCGACGGTGAGCTTTAAAAGGAGTTTCGACAGGAGGCACAACACAATTGGTATTTACATCACCATTTACAGAGCTAGTGTCTTCATGTGATACCTGACTTTCTGACTCTTTTCTGGTTGAGTTCATAGCGGAAAATCCGGCCGGGTCTTTGCAAGAGGTACAATCCTTCATCCCCATTAACAACTTTTTTCCGGTGCAGATGTTTAACACTGTGGTGGTCGCCATTATCAACGACAATGGCACAACGAGAGCGCAAATAACAAAAATAAATGGAATTTGTTCATTAGCGTATATGTCCGACTTTTCACAGATAGACACCTCGATGGTGACATTTTTGTGCGTATACACATACGATTGTTTACCCCAGAAGATAGAGATAGGAAATGAGACGACTAAAGAGATCACTAGACACGTGAAACACAGTCGCCCGGCTATACGCGTCGGTATCTGCCAAGACAATGGGTGACAAATCTTTCGATTTCTATCATACGCCAAAATGAGGAGAACAAGTCCTGATGCCCATACAGTGTATACGTTGAAGAAAGACTTGACTCTACACAGCGTGTCAAATTTGTAGCTATACCAGTTCATGTGAGATATGAACTCTCCAGGGAGGGTTGTCACAGAGCTGAGTAAATCTATTGCAGCCATACAAAGCACAAAACAACGGAAATTGCACTGTTTGTAATGGCGTGAGTATACGACTAATATAAGAATGTTTCCAACTATTCCCCATACTATTTCAAACACAATTATACATGAAACCGGAAAAATAACCCGTTGTAGATCTCTGGATAAATCCTCAGCCGTAATATTGTTTGTGTAATTATGTTCCATTTTGAAATATAGTCCTCCCATGTTCCGTAGACATTCTTACAAGGTTGGTTGCTGAACGTTTTATTTCATGTTTAACAACAAAGATTTCTAATTTTTCTTTAAAAGCACTTTTTAGGACTTAAATTGAACTATCTTTAAACTATGTTTTGGGACTAAACATCCAGTAATTACACTTGAAAATGCTTTTAGCACACGTAACGCCAGTTTTTAAACACGACTTATCCCATTTTGGACGAAAGCCGCGTTTACTGAAATTACTTTCTCTGCACATTAACGGTATAAAGAAAACAACTCTATTGAACCGAATAGTACCTTAATTTTTTTTGTTTTCTGGAAACATCACACCAAATGTCTGATATATCCAAAAGAATGTTCCCTCCAGAAAAAAATCAACGCACTTTATTCCCAATTAGATTGCTTGTTAGTTTTTATACGATGGCACATCTTACAGACCATCGATAGTTTTTTTGAGGCTTACGAACAATACGACTCTTATTTATCAGAACACGGCATCCGCACTGCTTGAGAACTACAGCGCCGATATCAGCTTCCTATATTCAAGTCCAAGCGCGAACTACTTCGCTGCCTAATTCCAATGACAGCACAACTAATTGTTTAACACTTTATTTTTTCTTAATCACTTCGCAGTCAATGATAATGTTATTATTTTTCTTAATATAATATATACATATTCAAAATGGTTCAAACATTATTATATACTTTTTGCGCTTTTCCAATACTGCATTGGTTATCAGAGCGTACTTCCCAGTGTTCATTGTTTAAAACGCAAACTCGAGGCCTACTTGCAATGCTCTGTCCATTAGTTTTGCTGAAATAGACAAAGTGCTTGCGAATGTTTTATTTGTTTATGCCAGAAACGCTGATTTTTATAGCTCAGTTCTACGAGTAAAGCGCAGATGAATATCTTTCCACCTACCTTATCGCAGACAACTTACAACAAAATATGTTGTACAATGCTCTTGTGATGTGTATCATGCCCTCGAACATCTATTGACCATCCATGTAATTTCCTCCCTTATATACAAGGAATTACTAAGCACTTTTAGTAAATTATTCACCAAAATAATTGAATTATTAATTGTTTAGCTACAAATATGATGTGTATATTAAGGCTCGGATTAAGCACTGTTTATCACATTTTGTACTTACTTTGTTATATGGTCTGATAAACTGTTTACAACAAAATAACAAGGGTTGTTGGACGTATTTGTTGATTTGACAAAGGCAATAAGAATTATGTTTGATGCTATAAAATCTATGATTTTCCATAAGATCAAGAACCAAACTTAGTGATACATAGCAGAGGATTATTTTCCTGACAAATATGCGTCCGAAAGGGAGAGATTATATCTTGATTTTTAGTTTCCATGTACTTAAATGTTATACAATGTAGATGAATGTAATATGGTGAATGGTTTCAAAGGTGTTTAAATTGTTCTCAGTGCTATAGTCTGATGATATTTAAATTATGGCTCAATCTGAAAAATTAATAAATAAAGGTTTATTGTTACTTGACCAATATTTTGTTGGATGAAAGTTATGTTTAAACACTACCAATGTTAAAATATTTAGTTGTTAAAATGTAGCAGATTGAAAAAAATCTATTTTTTCTCCAACAATGTAGACAAGACTAAACATTGTTTTTACAATTGCATGCTCTTTTGCAACATCTTTAAAAAACATTAGCATAATAAGCACCAAAAGAATTGTTTAAAATAAACACAAATCTGGTTTTATTTTTAACATATAACTTATCAAATGAGATCTTTTTAATAAATAATTATACCAATTTTAAATTTTTGATCTGGAATTTGGGGACTTAATAACAATTTGGTTTTTGAAAGAGTTGATTTCATTTTCATTTATTTTTTGCTGTGGTTTGGCAAGAGTTCTTTTTTTCAAAAGGCTTTTTATGGTAAAGATTCAAATTAGCAATAATTTCATAAATAGGATATTGATTAAAAATGATTAAACTAGAGGCTCATTAATATGTCAAATGACTTAACTCGCATATGTGTAGTTATTTTAAAATAAGACCAAAATTTATGGTCATGGTCAACATATGTATACACTCTTCTACAGTATCTTTGTCTTCACTATGCTAGTAGGCTCAATCAAGGTGTAGGTGGTGAAAAATATTCTATCCGTTTTAAGATAAAGATTACATGAAACATGATACACAACTTGATGTCAGAGCTTATTAGCTGATTACGAGATAAACGGCTTGATGAATGGATTACTAACACTAAAGTCATAGTTGGATCCAGATATTCTCTGCACAATGATTCTGTCGTCAAGCCCACCAGTATGTTAGCCTTCATCACGTCCATCATTTAATAATTTACTAGCATAAGCATAGGATCGGAAAGGTTTCCATTATTTATTCTTTTTGAGAAATGTGATCCCGTTAATCCACTAACAAAGTTATCGTTTTCAGCTCATTATTTGAATTCTCCTTGATAAGTATTTGTTTCTTTGCTATGATAAATCTAGCGAACCATTGTAAATCGTTTTGCACACTAATGTGGCGAATGTCACCCGGCCACCTTTTTTCGCCAAATTTAAAAAAGATACATTAAATCTTAATTACAACTTAGTTACAGATCAAAGCTTTTACTGTTATCGCTTTGTTATTTATAAAATTATACACATATACCATTATTATTTTAACCATTATCAAAAGTAATACCTTTATGTCGCTTTTAAGGAGACACGGCTAAATTAAATCGTATACCCATATATAATATCCTAGTATGGTTTTCAATCAACAAGTATGTTCTTATTTACTGTATACCAGTCACCGTTCAAGCCTTCGCCATATAGATGCTAACATGGGGCAGTCAAAAGCATATTTCGTTTCGGCGCAGGGCGGCTAGTGATCCGAATTCATTAAAATTCACCTATAACTGCAACCAACCTGAAAAAGTTGCATTTTCAAAGTTTACCGTACCATTGTTATACAAACCTGCTTGCAGGCGTTTGCTATCCGGAAGGCAAAATATACTTTAGGGCAAATGGCGTAAACAATGTTCCACTGGTCCACACTTATCATCTCGGTAATCCAAACTACTTGCGAAGAATATCATTTAACGCATTCCTGGATTTTGTCAGTGACAAATGGCAATTTAAAAAGAAATTGCCGTATGCGGTTGGTTTTTCGGCCGAGAACTAAATCGGAGTTGGAGGCGTAAGTTAAACAGCCAATAACCGATCGAATAATATTAAAGTATGTTAAAAGACATTTTTTGACCAGCGCATTGTAGACAGAAATAAAACCATTACCAGTTCGAAACTAATATATTTGTCAGCTATCAAAGCAGGTCTTGCTTCTCTCTAAATGCATGCATCTTATTAAGGTCAAAGTAGAGGTCTCTCTATTTAATTGTTCTTGAAATTCCTGTGTATTTGTCCTGCCAAAACGCTCGGTTTTGATACCACTCCTGTTTGTACATCAACTATAGTCAATATAACAGTTATTGTTAAATATAGTTAAATTTATAATTCAACATTGTTTTTTTTCTGTTGAATTCCGAATAGTAAACATTATTAGACGCAGCCTGAAGGCCGCGACTATAGGGATACATGTTTGCAATTGTCAATGGGGAAGCGTATACGGATAAATTTTACTGTAGTGTTTTGTATTGACTGGTCGCCGAGTTCGTTATTTTAGAAATTTACTTTCGGTGAAAACGATTTATATACACGCTGTGGTAGTAAATAAGCATGTGAGAATTTACGGGCATATTGTGAATAATAGTTTAAATTATGCATTTGATAACAAATATAAGTAGCCTTAACAGGACATTAATTGATTATTTTATATTTAAGTGATATAAAATGAAAGTACAAAGCTTAATTCACAAGATTTTACGAACTATAAGTTGCAATAACGAAATTAAGACGATTTAACTTTAACTGATATAAAATGAAAGTTCAAAGCGTAATTCACACGATTTAAAACAAACATTCATGAATAAAAGTAGGCCGAAAAGGATCAGGCCGAAATGATATATCGGCCGAATCGACCCGACACCAATAATTTTATCGGTGATAATGCAAGGTGCCAGTCTAAATAATTTACGCATGCCGGAGAAGACCGAGTAACTACGATCCAGAATATTGATTTAACCGTCATAGTTCGGCTATGTCCGTGTTTATTCGGAATGTTAACAATTGTATATATTGTTACATGTCTTTATTGAGCCAATTGGGTATCGATATTATTCACGTATTATATTCATTAACACCCATTCAGCCGCGTCTTCGATGCCTAGCATCAACATTCGTCTTGTTAAATCTTTAGAGCACTGATTATAAAAGAACTATAGTAAAAGTGACACGCTTATTCAAAATCAATATATGAACATGAATAACAAGATCAATTTTGTCCTATAAAACTTTAATTTCTTAATCAATTATGCATTTATGGAAAATATTAATTACAAGATTTTAACGGCGTGTTAAATAACAGAAAGCAATGATTGGTGAATGCTAAAATATTAACTGTAATCTACTCTAATCTCATAACGTAAAAATACCATGTTTTATGCTCATTTCTTTCAAATCAAGTCGGTATTTTTCATAAGAACCATTGTTTTCGACAAGATTTCTGCATCCAAGCGGCAGATCACATAAGACCTTACTATCATGGAAGTCAAATAGACGAATTTTATTTGCATGTAGAATATAAGCTTTTTGTTTATACTAAGATATGAAGCTATATCCTACAATATTTGTATAAATATTTTGACATCATTATTATTATTATGTTCTATGTCTATGTTCTATGTCTATCATTGTTTGTATATATTATGCATATCTCCAGCCATGGGGAAAATAAAGATTTTGAGTTGAGTTTGGGGAGTAAGAGTGCATCTTTAAATAGTTACTTTAAGCTCATTTTGTTAAGGATGGTTATAGCTTACATACAGAAACACGCACAAAACGTACAATAAAGTAACACACGCAAGCACGCGTTAAAACGCACCCCACACACCATCTCACACTCACACACACGCACGCACGCACACACACGCACACACACACACACACACACACACACACACTACGATAAAATATATGTTCTAAATGGCTCAAATGATGATCTTAAAGTCTTAAAATAAATGTTTTATAGTGCAGTAAAATGTTTAATTTTGAAAATCAACGCATTGTTTGTTTTAATTCATAACGAGTTATTCTGTTTTCCTGACTTTACCACGCAATCAAAGCTTCTTGTGCGTACAAGCATCTTCATGAAACAACTTTCGGCGATGCATTCAATGCCCATGATACAGAACCCCTACATCCCGCACTCAAGGTCTCTGCCGTGCGTACAATGGCTGTGTATGCGTGCGTGCGTGTGTGTGTGTGTGCGCGCGCGCGCGAGCGTGTGTGCATACATGCCTGCGTGTGAGAGCGTGCATGAGTGTGAGAGCGTGTGCGTGCGTGCGTGTATGTGTGTGCGTGCGTGCGTGCGTGCGTGTGTGTGTTTGTACGCGTGTGTTTGGTGTGTTTGGTGTGTGTGTGTGTGTGTGTGTGTGTGTGGGTGCACGCGTGCGTGCGTGCGTGCGTGCGTGCGTGCGTGTGTGTGTGTGCGTGGGCGTGCGTGCATGTACGTGTATGTTGGCGTATACGTGCGTGCATGTGAGTGCATTTGTGTGAATTATAACAACCCTTAATAAGATGAGATAATAGATTGAAACAATTTAATGTGATCATTTATAATCAGTGCACACGCAAGTATTAAACACAAATACGATTTACTACAACTATTAATATTGTTTTAATATGCCTTTAAAGCTGCACTCTCACGATTAAAAGTTTTGACTTTTTTATTTTTTTATCTTGGAACGAGCCAATTTTTGCGGAAATGCATGGAGACCAGTTATACAAGACTGCTGACAAAAATTAGATTGCAGATTTTTATATTTAAGTTCAAAAATTGGTGTTTTATGCATTTTTCTTAAAACGTTAGTAACGAAAATATGAAAAATAATTTTCGAACGAAAATATGAAAATCAGCGATCTGATCTTAAATGTGTCAGCAATCTTTTATCATTGGTTTGCAGATATTTACGCAAAAATTTGCTCTTTTCAAGACAAAAAATAAAAAAAGTTGTAAAAAATGGTATATCTGTGAGAGTGCAGCTTTAAGAATGAATAAATGCCGAAAACAATGGTTCTTATGAAGGATACCGAGTTTAATGTGAAAGAAATGTGCATAAAACACGGTATTTCTTCTTATGAGACCATAGTAATTCCTTTAGCATTCACCAAAAGAAATGAATCATTTTTGCACTTTCTACTATTAAATAAACAGTTACAATCTTGTAATCAGTGAATAATATTTTTCATGAATTTTGTTATACATGTGAAATATTAATTTTGAATAAAAGTTTCACTTTAAAATTTTAGTGTGTTTTAATGGAAATAATTAACAGCACAAAGCCGTTCGTTTTCGAAATAGATTTCAGTAAGGTTTAGGTAGTTCGCGTTTTGTTTCCGCAAGAAGTATGCATAACCAGCATAATGTTCAATGAATGATGAACATAGCAACCTTAATATTCATTCCAAAAGCGTTAACTTTTTATATTACTTCAAGCGCGAAACATACTCGACAGCGCCACCACTAGTGCAACAGCGCCACCACTTTTATTAATATGTGCATTTTTCCTTTTTAGTAAGTGCTTATCAGTTTTGTTGTGTTCTGGTATAGGTACTATGCATAACAGTTATGTTTGCATGCGTGAGAATGTTCTTACGGGGTGTGTAAGTACCGAAATGTACTTGCTATGCAATCACATATCAAAATATGCACATGTCCGATTCAGGAGAAAAGCTCCTGGCACCACTGTTAGCGCAATATTGAAACGAAATAGTAACCAGCCTGCAGTAGAAGTGTTCTTACACGGTACCACATTCTCGGATTTTTGAAATATGTCCGTAAAATGAAATTATCAAATGAAATATAGACCATACTCACGTTTGTTCATGTAAACATAGGACACAGCCGTGATATTATTACATTTTTCTTCGATAGTGACATACTGAAGTAATCTTGGATGATTTTAAGGGGAGGGGGGGGGGCGGTTACACCCCCTCTACTGCCTGGATCCGTTTGTGCTTATTACAATGCGGATTTCTGTCGATTAACATTTTTTTGATTTGTAAGTTCACTGGATTTACTATGCTTTGGCTTAGTTTAGAGCCTTATAACTGCAGGTCTCAACTAATACTTATATAAAAAATTGGTAACTAATAAAGTAGTAGAACTTTTTGTTGTTGTGTTATAACAGTAGATGAATATATAAAAAAACACTAATCAGCATAGTCCCATGACTTGAACGAGTATTGATGTGTATTATCAAAATATTATAATTCGGCAAATGAGATTGCTTAATAATTTAGAAAGCCCCTCATTAAAATAGCCGCCAGATTTAAGTCATCCGTTGGTTTATAAAGCTGGTAATTCAGCGCCCGTCTTGTGTGGAGTTAGATATTTTGTACAACAACAATAACAAATATCCCTAGCATAAAACTGATCAGACACTCTAAGATTTCTAATCTTTTCATTTAATTTACAAAAACAAATAGTTCGATTAACGTCATGCTAAACGTTTTAATACAATACGTATTGAAAAAAAACAGGTATAGGGGTTAGATTATTTGATTCTGTGCAAAAACGCAGTCGGTAAGGTACACTTTTCTTGATATAAGGCGATTTGTAATAAAACATTGAAAACATGTATTTAAAAAAATCAAAAATTAAACGAGCAGTGTTTTCAAAAATTAAAGAAAGGCGCACTATTTTCAGCGTAACACGACGCCGTTTTTCCTGCGAACAATGACGTTATAGACGAATTTAAAATAAATAACGTAAAACAAGAGAAAGAAAAATATATGTGCATGAACGTTTTCACAAGACACACTTTGGGTTGAAATTTCATAGCGGTAAACGAGGAATTGATGAAAATATCGGTTATTGTAGCTGGGACGCAAAAATATGACAGACGTCTTAAAATTGACGTCAGTAACATATTTTGAAGACTCGTAGATTCAAAATTGTTCCGATTATTGAAAAAGTAAAAACAGTTCCTAACTGGGCAAATGCTTTTCTATTCGTATACCAATTTTCAGACATTAACTCGAAAATACGTTCATAATCGCGTTCCACCTTATAAGCACTCAGCTAATTGATTCTGTTTTTTAAACAAAAAGTGGATCGCTCAGAGGCATGATGTTTCAATGTTGAATTGCATGCTTTCGGGTGAGTTATATAAATTTGTCAGTGAAGTAATAATGATATTGCACTGTTTTAAACATTAGAAAAAAACAATTAATAATTTTAGACCGCTGCCATTTTAAAAACCGAACGTTAGTGTACACAGGGTTTCAACGAATTTCCGAAATGACGTTACTTTGACATTCAGCGTTGCGCGCTGTTCTGAATAACCACAAAATATTGTCATATTTCATATCCATTTAGGAATATCATTAAAAGAAGAAAATGGTTTATTTCAATCGAACATCACAATAAGATTCATTTTATCTACACGAAACGTAAATATTAAACTCATCCCTAGCTTTTGATGGTCATTCGGTGAACTATGTTACGATCTTATACCGCAACAAACACATTTGGACATTAGCTTTAAGATTGATTGGCCAGACTTTAAGCAAACGTCTAAAGGGTCCAAATAAATTGTTGAACAAAACGAAATAAACTTTCTTAGGAACAAAGTTAAACTGGTATGTAGTTTACAAATAAAACAGTAAGTTTGTGCAAATCGAGAGGGAAACTACATGTCGAAAGTAAAAGTAGACCAATGCTATAACTAAACAAGTATATTTTAACAGTATGTTCCATCATGCTTTAAAGCTGCACTCTCACAGATTGAACGTTTTGACAACTTTTTTTTTTTTTGTCTTGGAACGAGCCAATATTTGCGAAAATGCATGCAAACCAGCAATATAAGACTGCTGACAAAACATTAGATCGCAGATTTTTACATTTAAGTTCAAAATATATTTTAAACCATTTTTTTAAACCTTTAGTAACGGTTTAAGCCTTAAAACATTAATTTTCGAGCGGAAACATGGAAATCTCCGATCTGATCTTTTGTCAGCAATCCTTTATCGTTGGTTTGCAGACATTTACGCAAAAATCCCAGACAAAAAATAAAAAAGTTGTAAAACGGTTAATCTGTGAGAGTGCAGCTGTAAGAAAATGTCTAAAATAAAATTTAAATAGCCCAAAGATGCTATAAAAACGTTTTCTAGTTTTAACTCAAGGTTGGTGTTTATTGAAAATACGTACTGTATGTATTTCTTGATTTTATTGTAATCATTTTAATATAATTAAGTGTGTGTAATGCACATATAAAAGTCCTCAATCTCAAAACGAACCACCAAAATATTTAGGCCTAGCTACGCCCCTGTATAATAATTTTCTGGTAAATGATATATTCTGAAAACAGTAAACTTACGAGCAGCTTAACTGCAGCCATATTTGTCTACTTTTGATCGGCTGTCTGTGCCATATGCGGCGCCGATCTTTTTTATCGAATGTTCGGGCCTCGATCTCATTTTTCAACATTTTTTTTTCGTAAACAGTTCTTTATTACAATTGATAATCAGGTTGTTTATATACTCAAAAACTTATATGAAATTTAAGTTGTCGGCAAAACAACTTATTTGTACAGTTAAATCAATAAAGATGTGCCCCCCCCCAAAAAAAAAAAACAACAACAAAAAAACAAAAAACAAACATTACTTGTCGGCCCGCTGGGGGCGGGCACGGAAACGATGTGCCCCCCGTCCCCCGGTAGACCCGTCACTGGGCACGGGCCCTATGTGCCTCCCAGTAGACCCGTCACTGGGCACGGGCCCTATGTGCCCCCCCGGTAGATCCACCAATGGGCACGGGCCCTATGTGCCCCCCGGAAGATCCGCCACTGGGCACGGACCCTATGTGCCCCCCGGTAGATCCGCCACTGGGCACGGGCCCTATGTGCCACCCGGTAGATCCACCAATGGGCACGGGCCCTATGTGCCCCCCGGTAGATCCGCCACTGGGCACGGGCCCTATGTGCCCCCCGGTAGATCCGCCACTGGGCACGGACCCTATGTGCCCCCCCGGTAGATCCGCCACTGGGCACGGGCCCTATGTGCCCCCCGGTAGATCCGCCACTGGGCACGGGCCCTATGTGCCCCCAGTAGATCCGCCACTGGGCACGGGCCCTATGTGCCCCCCGGTAGATCCGCCACTGGGCACGGGCCCTATGTGCCCCCCGGTAGATCCACCAATGGGCACGGACCCTATGTGCCCCCCGGTAGATCCACCAATGGGCACGGACCCTATGTGCCCCCCGGTAGATCCACCAATGGGCACGGACCCTATGTGCCCCCCGGTAGATCCACCAATGGGCACGGACCCTATGTGCCCCCCCGGTAGATCCACCAATGGGCACGGACCCTATGTGCCCCCCGGTAGATCCACCAATGGGCACGGACCCTATGTGCCCCCCCGGTAGATCCACCAATGGGCACGGACCCTATGTGCTCCCCGGTAGATCCACCAATGGGCACGGACCCTATGTGCCCCCCGGTAGATCCGCCAATGGGCACGGACCCTATGTGTCACCCGGTAGATCCACCAATGGGCACGGACCCTATGTGCCCCCCGGTATATCCACCAATGGGCACGGACCCTATGTGCCACCCGGTATATCCACCAATGGGCACGGACCCTATGTGCCACCCGGTAGATCCACCAATGGGCACGGACCCTATGTGCCACCCGGTAGATCCACCAATGGGCACGGACCCTATGTGCCCCCCGGTATATCCGCCAATGGGCACAGACCCTATGTGCCCCCCGGTAGATCCGCCAATGGGCACGGACCCTATGTGCCACCCGGTAGATCCACCAATGGGCACGGACCCTATGTGCCCCCCGGTATATCCGCCAATGGGCACGGACCCTATGTGCCCCCCCCCCCCCCCCCGGTAGATCCACCAATGGGCACGGGCCCTATGTGCCCCCCGGTAGATCCGCCACTGGGCACGGACCCTATGTGCCACCGGTAGATCCGCCACTCGCACATGAGCAGTATAATTGATGTAATCCTTGCCGGACCAGCGCGTCCACACTCTCATGGAAGTATCAAAAGAAAATAGACTAAAATCGCATTCTAGCCCCTGGACATGTGTACGCATAGGTGTGAATGCATTGAGCGATAAATTCAGCCTTATATTTACATTGGTAATGTGAAGGTGGGAACCGAGACAAGTTGGACGTTTCGCAATAGTTGTGTATTCTGGATTGCAGGTATGTGGTGTGTTTTGCATGCACTTTGCTTGTTGATAATTCTAATGAGTTGTACGAATATCCCGAACTGTTTGTACTGATTTTATTCTGCTATTTTTACTTTCAATTGTTGTCAAACAGCAAAAAGCAAAATGTCCACAAGTGTGTTACCTTTATCATGAGATCTCTCAAGAGTTTATTTTGTGTGTGTGTGTGTGTGTGTGTGTGCGTGTGCGTGCGTGCGTGCGTGTGTGTGTGTGTGTGTGTGTATGTGTGTGTGTGTGCGTGCGTGCGTGCGTGAGTGTATGCGTGCGTGTGTGCGTGTGTGCGTGTGCGTGCGTGTGTGTGTGTATGTGTGTGTGTGTCAACGAAATGACCGAAGGCCCTAAATGGCGCGATGCGACTCGTAGATTTTTTTAGGTCTAACTTCGGTGTTATATCTTTTAAAATGATGCTAGTTAAGTGTTATTCATGTAAACTCTTAAGTCGACATTTTTGAACGTAATTATTGGTTCAATGTTTCAGCGCCAACGGTACCGGAAGTGTCGCTCCCTCCAACCCGAAGTGAAACCTTTCCAATGGAGTTGGCTGAAGAGACGCAATAAGAGACACATCATTGGCGGCGCGATGGTGGATACTTAAGGTTGGCTTTTTAAATGGAAGAAATGGTTCAATAATGAGTCAATTGTTCAGAACTTTGTTAAATTTATTTAATGTAATTAACTACTTCGTTGCTAACATTTTAACGTGGAGTAGTTGAATATTCGCTCATAGATGTCAGTCTGAAACGACCTCCAATTTGTGTTTGCAAATCCCAGATTTCGCAAACTCAAGTACCCTTTAATAACGCTGTAATCAAATACTGGCCGATAATTTAGGTAGAAGGCTTAATTAAGGTATGATTTTGGTGTTTTTTTGTTAGCGAAATGTTTTTGGAAGTTTGTCTAATTGACCCGCCAATTTCGGGCCCCAGGGGAGGGGGGGGGGGTGCAGAAAAACACGTTATTTTCGTGAACACTCCTGCGGGATTTTTCTCCAGCTTTTCAAAGCTGGGGGGAAACGCCGCGGGGTTTCATTAATACAAGATTTAAGTTATTTTAGCTCAAAACAACATCTTATACCAAAAGGAGCATTACTATGTTTCGTTCGACACCGGAAGTGAAATAACGCGAAACAAAAAAAACAGGTTTCAGTACGGGTTTTTTCTCCTGCGGGATAAAATTCCAGATTTTACCGATAATGCACAATCCATAAAAACGCCCACTTCTGATTACCGTTATGATGTTACTTATCACTTGGGTAAGTATTTTGAAATGCATATTTTTCATTTTAAAAAACAACAACAGAAATGTAATGTTTTTTTAACAGGAGAAAAACCCAGCAAAAACCGTTTTGATAATTTATTATTGAAACACGTATATTGCACTTCATTTAAAGCAAAACAAATGCTTTACATAAATTACTCATTTGTTTGATATAACACCCAAGTTAATTATTTCATTGTTATTATAAAAGGTCATTTGACTAATGAAATAGTGTAATGTAACCTTGGTGCTTTTTTTAATTATCTTCCTCTTTTTAACCGACTTTAAAAATGCTGCGTGAAAAAAAATATGAGTGACGTTAATGAGTTGTACTGTAACGTTAAGATGTCAATATTGCGTAAAAAATGTTTTGTTATTGATACTTGAATGTGGGTTAAAACCGGTTTAACACAAACATACAGTAATCAATACTGCTGGAAAATTACGAAATGTGTCAGACGAATTTTTTTGTGGTTCTTCGAAAATCACCGAGCTTTTCAGAACGATGAATGACACCAAGTTTTGCTAAATGGATATCCCAATCACCCACTGGTTAAGTCATTTATTTTATACATTTAAATTTTTGTGTGGCTTGTTGAATAAGGTAAGAAGTAGGAAAACTCGTTATGCACAAGTCAACTGTCAGTGTCACCACGGCCTCCCAAGGTCCGGGGAATAGCGGGGACTTTGACTTTCGGTCCAGCCAAGCCAGGGTAAAATATCTTTTCTGCAGGGACAAACTGCTGGTAAAATCCCTGCCAAATGACCCCGCATCCAAGACACCCTAGCAGTCAGCGAAATTAGACTTTTGGATGAACAAGCCCGAATTCGTATCTTAGTACACCGATAGATGAAACACACAGGCTACTATTGCTTGGCATCAAATTTTTGAACAAGCCCTGCTATATAAAATTCAGAATTTGAGCAAGCCCGGAAGACATTTTACAAGTGAAGGGCTTGTGGGCTTGTTCTAATTTCGACCACGGCCCTAGGTAAGGCCTATTCCCAGCTATTTTTGGTGCAAAGGCGAAACCACCGCATATATAATCTGCACTACGGGGCAACCTGGAAGGTAGACACACAGCCCATTTCTCTGGCTATCTCTAGGGATGGTGTTTACAAATGACTGGTGCATTACTGTACGTTAAAAACGGTACTCTTCTAATCCCGACTAGAGGATTAAGCTAAGCTCACTATTTTTGTATTTTTTATAATTTGCGCAGTATTTACTTATTTAAGAGTTTTTATGCTTTAGATAGGAACTATCATTATGATAATCGCAATAAACCATTTTTCATTAATCAAAATCCAATTTATAAATGAATGTACTTTGCCTAATTGAAATAAGCTACTTAAGCCTGTTAAGCTTAAGAAGTTTCGAGAAATTGGGGCCTGAGGTGCAGAAAGAAATGACCCAGGCTACGCAGTGATTTTTTTGGTGCAATTTCCCGCCTTCTAAAGGCTGTTTCCCCTTGTTTCCCAAAGTTTTAGAATATTTTCCCAATTTGATAAATGCCGATTACGTTAATGAATAAAAAAGCAATGAATTTCTTGAAATATAAACAAAATCTTGATAAGACTACCTTTTGACAGCATAATGTATGCATAAAAAATGTAAAACATGTATATTTGCCATTATAAATATTAGCTATTTTGGCATGATTTTGTATTTTTCCCAAAATCGACTTCTTTCCCACTTTGCAAGGCACCTACTGTAGGCGGTAAAAATAATTCCAAAAAAAAGTCGCTGCTTCGAAAAATTGATTGACTGGCAATGAAATCATCGGCCTTAAAGACTTAAAATAAATTTCCGGTGAGTGTTTACCGCAACACTGTTTACCGACAAGACTAAGCTGCTTAAAAGTGATAATTGTGATTGAAATCAACTTCTTTTTGCCTGTAATTGCTCATTCATCATCCTAATGAATTGTTTGATGTTTTGATTTTGTTAAGGGGATAATTGAATTAAGAAATGGCTGTTTTTCATCACAGATATAGATCAATAAGTAATATTAACTGTCATGTTGCAGTCATCGAAATTAGACTTTTGGATCAACAAGCCCAAATTATTATACTAGTCTATTGTTTGGCATCAAATTTTTGAACAAGCCCTGTTATATAAAATTCAGAATTTGAGCAAGCCGAAAGACCTTTTACCAGTGCAGGGCTTGCGGGGTTTTGCTAATTTCGACCACTGATGTCGATGTACGGCTTTAGATATTAACATTCACACGCATTGATATTTCACCCATTTCAAAAGAACACCATTGGTGACGAAAAAACGATGTAATTATGACATTTATTGGGTAATATATAAGGTTATTTAGTACCTCGTTTTATCATCAGTGTTGATGATGATGATAATGATGATTGATTGATTGATTGATTGATTGATGATGATGATGATGATGATGATGATGATGATGATGATGATGATGAGGAGGAGGAGGAGGAGGAGGAGGAGGAGGAAACCGGTACATTTTTAAAATGTGAAATAACGACTCTATTGACAAATTCAATCCAGTTAAGATCACTGTCAAGTACATATTGAAATTTTTTGTCATTATTATTCATTATTGATGCGTAAATTACTAAAATTAGGTCTCTACTTAGTACTATATAATTATATTCTTTTGCCTAGTGTTAAAGCTGCACTCTCACAGATTGAACGTTTTGACAATTTTTTTATTATTTTGTCTTTGAACGAGCCTATTTTGCGAAAATACATGGAAGGCAGTTATATAAGACTGCTGACAAAATATTAAAACGCAGATTTTAGATGACCTTAAAGCTGCACTCTCACATCTTTACCATCTTTTATAACTTGTTTCCATGGATTTTTGCAAAAATTGGCTGGTTCCAAGACAAACAATAAAAATGTTGTAAAAACATTCAATCTGTGAGAGTGCAGCTTTAAGTGCACCGTCTGATAAAGATATTGAATAAATACTAAGCCAAATCATAAATTGCAAACAACAACACTTATTGTAGTTTTGTCTAGCTTTTCTCACTCAAAAACAAACTAATTTCTTAATGAAACAAAAAACATGAAAACTGCATTTCCAGAATATTCTTGAAATAATGTCAAATGTACAAAAAACAACATCTGAATTAATTAACAATAAGCAATTTTAGCAAAATAAAGGTTTATACATTTAAAATATTCACATAAAATTCACCTCAATTTTTCCTTTCCATATTATTATATACCAGTAGGCGGGTAGTTCTTATACACTGAGTTAAGAAATCTCGGACACTCGCAATTTTTGCCTCATTTTGGAAGTAACATATCATTTAGCACCTGATTTAAATCAATCAGGTGTTTGAAAAATTTCAGCAGGTACCAAATCTTTTCATTAGGAAAGGATTATAAGACGTTAAATTCCAAAAGTTTCCAGTTGTTTACAAAATCACAATTTACCTCCGCTGGGAATCACAATTTTAGTGCTCATGCGCAAAAAGCACAACTTAAAATACGGGCAACAGGTTAAAGTATTATTTTGTATACTTCCTTTTTTTGAGCAGACGACATTCTGCATTTACGAAAATATTCATGTTAAGTCTAGTTTGAGCGTTTACATGTACATCACACATGTGCTAAAAATAGAAACCATTATTTTCATTTTTATGAGCTTCATGGTCTATGTATATATGTACAATTAGATTAGTTTTTAATGAAAAATAATAAGATATATATTACCTACTGGTTTGAAAAATCCACTTTTAAATATTTTAAATAAAAAATCACTTCAGCGCATGTTTCCCGGTTTTGTTGATCATTTAAGGGATTGTCCGAGAACTACTTCTGTCAAACTAAAATTTGACCCCCTTTGAGCACCACATTCGAAGCCTATGAGAATGGACTTAAATTGTTCAATTTCACTTGATTTTGCATTATTCGTTTCAACAGATGAAGAGCTGAAGTTTGTTATAAACATTGGAATATCATATATATCTTTTAAAATAAGGATACTTTATCGATAAAACTTCTAAAAGTGTCCGAGAACTTCTCGCCTACTGGTATAAATTTTTATTTTATTTCCTCTTTGCTATTAGTTTTAATCAACATGACCATAAGCAATTATATTAATCTGTGAAATGCTACACTTGCCTTTAACATATTATACCATGAATTTTAAGGATATTAACGAGTTGCATGAAATTTATATTCTATTCTAAATTGAAGTCATGTATTTCTCCCAATATTCTAAGGATTTAGTGCTCAAGGTGAGCTATTGTGATCGTTCTTTGTCCGGCTTCCGGCCGTCCGTCCGTCCGTCCGTCCGTCCGGCCGTCAGTCAGTCAGTCAGTCTGTCCGTCTGTCAACAATTGCTTCAAAAACTTCTCCTCTGAAACTACCTGGCCAAATTCAATGAAACCTCACAGGAAGCTTCCTTCGGTGATCATCTACAAAAATACGATAAGGGATCACGATTGAACAACAACAACAACAAAATGGCCTACATCCTGTTTTGCTTAAAAACATCTCTGAAACTACCAGTCCAATGAAACTTTACAGGAAGCTTCCTTGGGGGACCCTTTACAAAAATACAACAATGGGTCAGGATTGATCAACAACAATAACAACAACAACAACAACAAAATGGCCAACTTTCTATTTTGCTTTTTAGCAGGTCTTGCTATTTAATATTATGGTCTCCCTTTTTGTTGGAGATTCCACCCCTTCTATTTTAAGTAACAAGGGAATAGATTTTAGATTTTCTTAGTCTTCAACATCGTCCCTTAAAGGTCATTATTGTTCTTTTTTTAGGTTAATAGATTCAAATAACTAATATACACTTTATTCTTTAGAAGAAGTTTCATTTTTACTAAATGATATATTTAATAATGACTTTTCCATTGAACTTGAACAAATATATTATTTTAAGCAACAATCATCTTCTGTGTGGATAGTGAATAAGCCTCTATGAATTTAAAGAAAAATTTGATGTTGAACATGTGAATGAAGGTGATGTTGACCCTGAGATGGTAGAAGCAATGGTATTAGTGGAAGGTGCTGAATGTGATAATTGATTTTAATGCTTAAGGCAGTTTACTGATTTTATTGGATAGTACACTGTTTGTTGTTTGTATAGGTACTTAAAGTTTTTTCAGTGTGCAAGCAATTTAACATAGTTTTGTCAGTGTGCAGGCAACTGAAAAAAGTCCTGTCAGTGTGCAGGCAACTGAAAAAAGTCCTGTCAGTGTTCAGGCAACTGACAAAAGTCCTGTCAGTGTGCGGGCATCTGTACCAATAGCTGTCAGTGTGCAGTCAATTATTAAGTCCTGTGTGTGTATGCAACTTAACAAAGACCTGTCTAGTGTTGTGCCGATGATCGATTATAATCAACAGTTAATCGAAAAGGCCTATAGATGTCGGCGACAATAAGTAAATTTGAACAATTGATTATAGAAAACAGGGACATAACCGCTACTGACAAATTTACTTATTTCTGGTTAATGCAAGTTTATGTTAAAATGTTGAGGTGTTACTATGTTAAGTTATGTACTCATACGCTTATCTATTCAATACCTTACAAGAGTGCATTATTACAAATTTTCTTTGTTATTGAACTGCTAAAGGTTTGGCACACTTTTTTTTTTTTACATAATTTTAACATTGCGCAACGATACTTGTAAGTTGTTATGACGTGACGTTACAAGAGTGGAATACGGCTGTATTACACTGGAATGGAATACAGACTACCGTATTTTGCGATATGACTATTGTGTGTGGATTTATGATGGGTGTATATTAATAAATAATTTTACATGATTAAAATAAACAGCAGTGGTCAATATTAGCACAAGTCCGCAAGCTTTGCACTGGTTAAGTGTCTTATGGGCTTGCTCAAATTCTGAATTTTATACAGCAGGGCTTGTTATGAAATTGATGCTAAGCAATAGTATAAGAATTTTGGCTAATGTTCATCCACAGGTCTTATTTCTATGACTGGAACAGCGCAATCATGTAACAGCGGTCGAAATAAGCACAAGCCCGCAAGCCCTGCACTGGTAAAATGTCTTCCGGGCTTGCTCAAATTCTGAATATTATATAGCAGGGCTTGTTTAAAAATATGATTCCATGCAATAGTACAAGAATTCGGGCTTGTCCATTCAAAAGTCTAATTTCGATGCCTGATGTAACTGTCTCATTTGGGTTTCCTCGTTTAAAAAAGAGCACATAAAGGTTTCCAAGTTTATATCAAGATAAATATACTGAAGCTTTTTATTTACTGGGATTATGTTAAGTAGACACACCCCAGTAAATTTTATATGGACTAAAGTCCAAAACTGTGAAATATGGATGAGTCTTAAGCAATGCTATATATATCTATTAATGTAAGATTAAAAGTTTAATACACAAGTATATCAATTGTATGTAAGTTTTTGACAATTATCTATTTTTCTTGCAATTGTATTATCTATTGTCTAGTCCCATTAATAAGCACTTTGAAATTCATACATTTTATAAGCTTGTGAAGTCGTCTGAAAAGAAATGACAAGCTATTGTCATCACTTGATTGTCAACGTCATGGTGGCGTTGGTTAAGTTTTGCGTCCAGGTCAGTTGTAAACATGGATTTTTACTATCAAAGCTGTCATTTTGAAACTTGGGGAACTTAAACATATATATTTATACCCTTCTTCACATAATTAAATGCCCTCAAGATATTGAGTCTCATCTGCTTTTTTGGGGTAAAAAACATGAATTTTGGTTGATTTGGATGGGGGATTAATTTCATTATTTATAGACTAGTCTAATTTTTTTTAAGTTTAATAAAATAATGTGTAAACTTGGGTCACATTAGCAAACTATCAGAGCTATCACTTTCAAACTTTGGAATAACAGGGCTTTTCCTGTCCATTTAGGGAAAAAGACCAAGTGGATATTGAGGTTGAATTTCTGTCATTATTATGCAGAAATTGGGAAAATTTACAGTTAAAAGAACAAGCTTTTCAGTCTCCTGCAAAATCTTTGATGAAGAAATGATTAAATATTACTTCATTTTCCCTTTCATAAAACCTAAAATTGCTGAAATACCAATCCTTTGGGTGTAAATACCTATTGCAATAAATCATGACAGATAATAGTTCATACTGATCTCTGAATGTGATGAAAATCAATGTTTTCGGAATTCTATGATCTCATAAACTTTACATCACATCGTTTATTAGGATGTTGAATGTACCACTACAGGTAAAAAGACTAATTCATAAAAAAAGAATTATTTTGTTTTCTTATTTTTTTTTACTTTTCATTGGGAATTTTTTTCTGAAGATTGGGAAAAATATAAAATATTTTGCTTTGGAAATGGGTCCGATAGTCGGATCCGTGGGTACTTTAGAAAAAGCCCTGATCATTCACTTTCAAATGTACAATATGAAATTAATAAACCATAAATGGATAGAATCAGATGAGAGTTCAGCACCTGCAGGCAGTGCTCTTGTCTTATGTCAAATGTGCTGGTATGGACAAGTACCATTTTATGTGAGAAATTGAAAGTTTCCCTTCTTAAATTGTAGGCTTAGACTTCAATGGAGGGGACAGAGTAATGGCAAAATGAGAATAATTTTAAATGAGCGGAGGAAAAGGGATGTAAAGAGTGTTCTGAGGCCAGGTTATCAGAATCTATTTAAGGGGGGGGGCTACAGTTTTTAAGAATTATTGACATACATGTGTATAAATATATATGGTAGGCATTTGTTTGCATTGTTAACTGTAACTTGTAAAAATATTTAGTTCTTGTGTCAGTCTGTGGATATCTCAAATATTTAAAGACATTTAATTGGTTTGTTTTATAAACATGATATAAATAACTATTAAATATATATGTATATATATGGCAACAATTTGAGATAAAAAACATTGTAACTCAGGTTAACTTTATGAAATTAATTGTTAATAACTTAGTATGCAATATATATTTAAGGAAGCATATTTGTTTTATTCTTGAATCTAATTTTTTGGATTTTTTTTCAAAAAATATATCAAAAGATACAGGTTATGTACAGCTAATTGGATTACTGACCAATAAACTGAATTAAAGGGACTGTACTCCATATGATGAAATAGCAAAAAAAAATGAAAATTTTCGAAAGCTGACATAATCTTGGTATCAGTGTTTCCGTATATTTTCATTAAAAAAAATACTGGGTATGTCTACCTAGTAAAATTCATCCCTTATGCGTGATTGGCTAGTCAATGTTATTACATGATATTACGGAGTTAGGTGTATAGCTTAATTATATCACCCTTTAAAAAAACCTTCATAGCTCAGTGGATACAAAGCTGGACTGCAATTTTGGGGGCACCCGTTTGAACCCGGTCTTCAACACATTTTTAGCTAGACTATACGAAAAATATGGAGAGCTATTCTACTCACTCAAGTGTCGGCATCGGCGTTAGGGTCACATCTTGGTTAAGATTTTGCATGTACGCACACATAGATTATTATCTTAGCAACTACATGTACTTGAGGCATTGCATTGAGACTTGATACAATGGTACACAACCATCCAACCTACTTAATTAACCAAGTTAAATAACTCTACTTTGCATTTAATGCAAAAATTAGGCCTTTATTATTTGACTTAGAAATTCTGGTTAAGGTTTTAGGTGCTAGCACACATAGGTTAATATCTCAGCAACTACTTGCAATTGAGGTATTGCATTGAGACTTGATACAAGGGTACTCAACCATCCAATCTACTCACTTTACAATGTTAGATAACTCTCCCGGGTTCGAACCCGCGTCGCCAAAATTGAAGTCTGGCGTCTTCCCTTACTGAGCTATTAAGGCTTTCACGATTAGTGTGACATAATTAAGCTATAAACCTACCTCAGTAATATCACGTGATAACGTCGACTAGCCAATCACGCATAAGGAATGAATTCTACCCGGTAGACATACCCAGTAACTTTTTTTAATGGAAAAATACGAAATAACTGCTAACCTTAAATAAATTGTAAACTATGTGGTACTTAAATAATTAAGTTTCAATGCATTGTACACATCGATGCCAAGTTTATGTCATTTTTCGACAATTTTTTTTCGCTATTGTTTCATCTGTGAGACAGTCCCTTTAAGGTTTTGCGTGCAAGCACACAGGTTTTTTTTTTCTCAGCAACTACTTGATGTATTGAATTGAGACTTTATACAATGGTATTCAACCACCAAACGTAATTGAATATTACCAAGATACATAACTGTATTTTGCAAATAATTGCCCTTTATTATTAGACTTAAAAAGTCTTAAAAAATCTTAAAAGTTATCATCAATTTCGATCTAGGAATATTGTTTTTATATTTGATTTATAAATATATAACAGTATAATACTAAATATAATATCAAAGTAAATTCATACTGGCAAATTTTAAATGGACAGTTAAAAAATGGTTAAATGTTTTGTTATGAATTCTGACTTTTATAAGTAGATGAACGCCATGTATCATTGATATATATGAAATCTAAAAAAATATCCTGTTTATTTTCCAACATTGTTTTGCATTTAAATTTGCTGACATAATGCTCCCCAAGAACTTCTGATATGTGGTTTTAAAATGTGTGCTCATCCTTAATTCCTGTATTCAGCTAGAGGATGGAATTCATTAAACTACTGTAACATTCAATACACCATGCAGCTCTTCAAATTGTTTGAAAGCAATTATTTCAAAGAATCTACTGGCTAAGGTCACACATCCGAACACTTTTTGAGGTTTTTCACAATTATCTTGGAGAGTTTTTGTTGTAGTAAGTTAAAATTGCGTTTGAATTATCTTTGGTTAATGTGACAGCATCTGTCAAAGTACAGGTTCACGATCCCATCAATTTTATGTCAAAAATCGTTCATTTTAAAGACAGTAAATCACCCTTAAATTTATGCTTTGGAGGGCACAAATACCGAACACTTGAAAAGTGCAAATACATGTTTATACAATTATATAATTAAAAAGTATGCTATATTAAATAAACACTTAGCTGCAAAGTTATTTATTGTTTCCGATGTTTGTCAAAACATGCAATTCAAATGTAAAGAGTGATTTCTATTTATAAGTATCTTGAATGTAGGTCAACATAACTACAAAACCTAGAGATGCGCGTGCGCCCTCCGACGTCATTCCCCCGTGTGCTACATTTTGATCTTTAAGCGTATAAACATTAAATGACATTTTTTTAGAAAAATACTCCACAAAACAAGATGAAACTTCGCAAGTGTTTTTCCAAGGCAAGCCTTTGTATTGATCTAGATCATCGAATAATCGGTCACGGTAAACAAACACGTGTTTTAGCTGGTGTTCGGGATTTGTGCCCTGTTCGGAAATGTACCGTCAACCAGTAATATTAAAGGGACTAGACTCAAGATTCTACATTGCAAGAAAAAGTGAAAATTGTCAAAATTAAACATCAAACTTTTATGGTTCAACAGTGTACAGTGCACTTATCTTATCTTATTTACTCATGTAATCATATATTCCAAGTCGAAATTTACTTGCTTTGTCTACCAATTGTTAATCCAAGTAAATTTAAAAATAGCGTTCATGTATTTATCTGTACTAATCATGTGACTTTTACATGCTAAAAGTAGATATGCTATATAATACTATAAACTGGGAAACCATTATGTGCTATTTTTAAAGATTATCTAACTTGGCTGAGAAAGACATTGATGAAATCTTTAATTTAAATCGGCTTGTTTTGAGGTAATACTGAATATCTCGTTTTTGGATCATCTGGTGTCTAAGTCCCTTTAATGTGTGTCTGGGTGGGAATCAGACACAGGGACTGAGTAGGGGACAATGCTAGTGCAATGTCTATCATGGGTTTAATCCTGATATTGGGTGCACTTATTCATAAAGTTTTACCAACCCTTTTACATTGTGTACACAGGATATATAGATTTCAGAAGTATTACGTTAGTATTAAATTTGTTGTGTATGGAGGGGGGGGGGGTAGTACTTAACCATTGAATTGGATTTTTGTAACATTTGGTTATGCCAAAAAGAAAATTGTAGTCATAAATGGTATTTTACCTAGACAATAAAATCATTTTAGATAATTATTAAAGCTGCACTCTCACAGATTGAACATTTTGTCAACATTTATTTTGTCATGGAACGTGAAATAATGCATTCATCTATAAGTCTGCTAACAAAAAATAGTCACAGCATTTTCTTTTCAAGTTCAAAAATTTATGTTTGATGCATTTTTTTCTTAAACCGTAAATAACTCTTTAAAGAGATCAAGTATTAGTTTTTGAACTGAAATTTAAAAATCTGCGATCTTATATTTTGTCAGCAGTCTTTGAACACTGGTTTGCAGATATTCACACAAATATTTGCTCATTCAAAAGACAAAAAGTAAAGAAATCAAAAATCTGATCACTGAAGATCACTGATGGTGACAAGGCCATAACATAACTAGATTTTGCGAAGTCTGTATATTGACAATGCCGACGGTTACATACAACTAATTATTAAGATCTGAAGTTAAAAAAAATAAATATTAAAAACACATGTTAATTAACTTTATATCATTTACTTAATATAAATATGTTTAACAACTTTACATCTAAACAACATCCAACCTCTGGAAGTTGAATTTTAAAGTGCATTTTATTGTGCTATTTTCCGTTAAATGGGCCGGGCATACTTAATTTTTGCTGGGTTTTTCTCCCGTAAAATATGCATTCAATTTATGGAATTCTCAAATGAAAGAAATGAATCTTAAATAGTCCATCAAAGAAGCTATTTACTGAAAAGTAATGCAAATAAATTCAAAAACATAAGGCCTGAATTGATCTCTTTTTTTTGGCTGAAATGGAGGAATTTTATCCCGAAGCAGAAAAACCCCGCACCGAAAAGCTGTTTTATTTTTGTTTCATGTTATTTCACTTCAGGTGTCGAAGCATAATGCTCCTTTTGGTATAAGATGTTGTATTGAGCTAAAATAACTTAAATCTTGTATTATTGAAACCTCGCGGGATTTTTCTCCAGCTTTTGAAAAGCTGGGGAAAAATCCTGCGGGAGGTTGAAAAACCCTGCGGGAGGTTGAAAACCCCCATGTTTTTCTGCAAAAAACCCACTGGGGTTCGGAGTTGGCGGGTCAATTAGACAAACTTTCAAAAACATTTTGCAAACAAAAAACACCAAAATCATACCAAAATGAAGCCTTCTAACTAAGGTTTAGGCCAGTATTTAATTACAGCGTTATAAAAGGGTACTTTGGTTTGCGAAATCTGGGATTTGCAAATACAAATTGGAGGTCACTTCAGTAGAACTACTTCAGCTGAAACAGCTGTCCCAAAGCTTGATACAAAAATCGTAAAGAGGGCAAGTTTTGACACAGTATGATATAGCAAGTTGTTGACCGCCTCCTTTTTCTCATATTGGTCATTTTCCAATATTTACACCTCAACTTCCAGTCCTTAAATGAAATGCCTTTCGACAATTGCGTTATCAATCAATCGATGAGCATACTCGGATATGTTCGCATCGCAATACATTGCATAACAATATACATGAAAACTTTAATTGATCTTGTTATTGTTTGTATTGTGTCAGCAGGTCCCATAAAATCTAATTCAACATTTTAGAAAGTGTTAATTTTTTCTATTTTTAAATGTATGTTGCCATAAGGTGAAACTGGTGTCCTGAAAGTTATGTCTTTATAAATTTAAATGTGCAATTGTGGTTCTTGTTATAGTAATTTGAAGTTTATGTTTTATTACAGTAGCCATTAAATAATATAAGGTTATTAGCACTAAATATGTTTAATATGTGTTTGTTTGATTCAGCTACTTGTTTTAATTTTACATATAAACTCTATTAAAATAAATGACTGCATCTCAGTTCAATGTTTCAGTGCCCACTGCCCTGGGGAGTGCCCAACTGTCCACTTGAAGTGATGACACATGCATTCTGGTTGGTTATGGGCGATAACTCACTGATGACAGCAGTTTGACAGCTGGATTGAAGCGGGTGATCAAAGTGTATGAAATTAAGCACCTTTAGGTAAATATATAGATAATGGTTGAATTGATGACAAAAAAGTGATCTAAGGGTATGAAACTTTACATCTTTTAGTTTTGGTAAAATTATATAGATAATGAAATTCTAAATGGTTTATGAATATACAATAAAAGAAAGAAAAAAAATCAAATAATATGATTATATTTTTTTTCAAAAAGATACATGATTTGATACTTGTTTTGATTATGCATACATTCTTAACTAAAATAAGAGACTCCATCTGTTTCACCTTTTCAGCTACTGCATTACTAGACGTGTCTAACCATCCAACCGTAAAAGATGCCTCTTGCAGTGGAGTTAAGGCTATGGGTGTACAGGCAATGATGATGCAACAGCTGAACTTGACCAGGTAAACAAAGTCAATACAATGAGAATGAAATGGATAGTGATGATTGTAATGTTGATGATGATGATGATGCTGATGGTGCTGGTGGTTGATGTGATGATGTTGATGATGGTGAGCATGGTGGTGGTGGATGTGCTTTTGGTGGTAAGCACCGTGGTGGTGGATGTAATGATGCTGGGAAGCTCGGTGGTGGTGGATGTGCTTATGGTGGTGAGCATGGTGGTGGTGGATGTGCTTATGGTGGTGAGCACGGTGGTGGTTGATGTGCCGATGCTGGGAAGCACGTTGGTGGTGGATGTGCTGATGCTGGGGAGCACGTTGCTGGTTGGTGTGCTTATGGTGGTGAGCACTGTGGTGATGGATGTGCTTATGGTGGTAAGCAAGGTGGTGGTGGATGTGCTGATGCTGGGAAGCACAGTGGTGGTGGATGTGAGCACTGTGGTGGTAGATGTGCTGATGGTTGTGAGCACGGTGGTGGTGGATGTGCTTATGGTGGTAAGCACAGTGGTGCCACCACAGCGCGGTGGTTGTGGTGGTGGTCATGTTTGTGATGAACATGATGGTAGTAGTGATTGTCATGATGGTTATGATCACGGTGATGGTGGTGATGGTGATGATGGTGAAAAGCATGGTAATGGGGATGGTGGTGGTTATGATGGTGGTCGTCATGATGGTGGTGGTCATGATGGTGCTGAGCAAGATGGTAGTGGTGATTGTCATGATAGTTATGAACATGGTGATGGTTATGATGGTGATAAGCACGGTGATAGTGATGGCGGTGGTCATTATTGTTGTGATCATGATGGTGATGAGCAAGATGGTTGTGTAGCACGTTTATTAATATAATTTATGTGATATTTGCCTCTTTAATTATGAAATTAATTTCATTTATATGTAAGAGCTTTATTGGAATTGGTGACTGCATTGGTTCAATGTTTCAGTGACTGATGGTGGTGAGCACGCTATTGGTGGTGGATGTGCTGATGCTGCGGAGCACGGTGGTGGTGGTGGATGTGCTTATGGTGGTAAGCACAGTGGTGGTGGAAAAGCTGATGGTGGTGAGCACGGTGGTGGTGGATGTGCTGATTGTGGTAAGCACGGTGGTGGTGGATGTTCTGCTGGTGGTGAGCATGGTGGTGGTGGATGTGCTTATGGTGGTAAGCACAGTGGTGCTGGATGTGCTGAAGCTGGGCAGCAAGTTGGTGGTGGATGTGCTGACGGTGGTTAGCATGGTGGTGGTGGATGTGCTGATGAGCACGGTCGTTGTGGTGGTTGAAGTTTGGCAGCATGGTGGTGATTGTGGTGGTGGTGGTGAAGGTGCTGATGGTGGTGAGCAAAGTGGTGGTGGTGTTGGATGTGCTGATGGTGATAAGCAAGATGATGATGGTAGTAGATGTGCTGATGGTGGTGAGCACGGTGGTGGTGGATGTGCTGAAGCTGGGCAGCACATAAGTGGTGGATGTGCTGACGGTAGTGAGCACGGTGGTGGTGGATGTGCTGATGGTGGTGGGCACAGTGGTGGTGGTGGTGGATGTGCTGAAGCTGGGCAGCACGGTGGTGATGGTGGTTGAAGTGGTGGTGGTGGAAGTGCTGATGGTGGTGAGCAACGTGGTGGTGGTGTTGGATGTGCTGATGGTGGAGATGGTAATGATGGTGATAAGCACGGTTATGGTGGTGGTCATGATGGTGATGAGCAAGATGGAAGTGGTGATTGTTATGATGGTTATGAGCACGGTGATGGTAATGATGGTGATAAGCATGGTGATGTTGGTGGTCATGATAGTGATGAGCAAGGTGGTAGTGGTGATTGTCATGATGGTTATGAGCACAGTGATGTCGGTGATGGTGATGATGGTGATAAGCACGGTTATGGTGGTGGTAATGATGGTGATGAGCAAGATGGAAGTGGTGATTGTCATGATGGTTATGAGCACAGTGATGTTGGTGATTGTGATGATGGTGATAAGCACGTTGATAGTGGTGGTAATGATGGTGATGAGCTAGATGGAAGTGGTATTGGTCATGATTGTGATAAGCACGGTGGTGGTGGTGGTGCTCATGTTGGAGATCTGTACGGTGGTGTTGGTGGTCATGATCGTGATAAGTACAATGGTGGCTGTGCTCATGATGGTGATAAGTGAGATGGTGTATGTGCTCATGATGGTGATAAGTACGATGGTGTATGTGCCAATGATGGTGATACGTACGATGGTGGTTGTGCTCATGATGGTGATAGGTATGATGGTGGTTGTGCTCATGATGGTGATAAATACGATGGTGCTTGTGTTGTGCTCATGATGGTGATACATACGATGGTGGTTGTGCTCATGATGGTGATAAGTACGACGGTGATTGTGCTCATGATGGTGATAAGTACGATGGTGGCTGTGCTCATGATGGTGATAAGTGAGATGGTGTATGTGCTCATGATGGTGATAAGTACGATGGTGTATGTGCTAATGATGGTGATACGTACGATGGTGGTTGTGCTCATGATGGTGATACGTATGATGGTGGTTGTGCTCATGATGGTGATAAATACGATGGTGCTTGTGTTGTGCTCATGATGGTGATACGTACGATTGTGGTTGTGCTCATGATGGTGATAAGAACGATGGTGGTTATGCTCATGATGGTGATACGTTTGATGGTGGTTGTGCTCATGATGGTGATAAGTACGATGTTGGGATGTGCTCATGATGGTGATACGTACGATGGTGGTTGTGCTCATGATGGTGATAAGTACGATGGTGGTTGTGCTCATGATGGTGATACATTTGATGGTGGTTGTGCTCATGATGGTGATACATTTGATGGTGGTTGTGCTCATGATGCTGATACGTACGATTGTGGTTGTGCTCATGATGATGATAAGTACGATGGTGGTTGTGCTCATGATGGTGATACATTTGATGGTGGTTGTGCTCATGATGGTGATACATTTGATGGTGGTTGTGCTCATGATGCTGATACGTACGATTGTGGTTGTGCTCATGATGGTGATAAGTACGATGGTGGTTGTGCTCATGATGGTGATACATTTGATGGTGGTTGTGCTCATGATGGTGATAAGTACGATGTTGGGATGTGCTCATGATGCTGATACGTACGATGGTGGTTGTGCTCATAATGGTGATAAATACGATGATGGTTGTGCTCATGATGTTGATAAGTACGGTGATGGTGGATGTGCTCATGATGGTGATAAGTACGGTGATGGTGGATGTGCTCATGATGGTGATACGTATGATGGTGGTTGTGCTCATGATGGCGATAAGTACGATGGTTGTTGTGCTCATGATGGTGATACGTAAGATGGTGGTTGTGCTCATGATGGTGATACGTAAGATGCTGTGTTGTGCTCATGATGGTGATAAGTACGATGGTGGGATGTGCTCATGATGGTGATAAATACGATGGTGGGATGTGCTCATGATGGTGATACGTAAGATGGTGGGATGTGCTCATGATGGTGATAAATACGATGGTGGGATGTGCTCATGATGGTGATACGTAAGATGGTGGGATGTGCTCATGATGGTGATAAATACGATGGTGGTTGTGCTCATGATGGTGATACGTAAGATGGTGGGATATGCTCATGATGGTGATACGTAAGATGGTAGGATGTGCTAATGATGGTGATAAGTACGATGGTGGTTGTGCTCATGATGGTGATACGTAAGATGGTTGGATGTGCTCATGATGGTGATAAGTAAGATGGTGGTTGTGCTCATGATGGTGATACGTAAGATGGTGGGATGTGCTCATGATAGTGATACGTACGATGGTGGGATATGCTCATAATAGTGAAACGTAAGATGGTGGGATGTACTCATGATGGTGATACGTATGATGGTGGGATGTGCTCATGATCGTGATAAGTAAGATGGTGGGATGTGCTCATGATCGGGATAAGTAAGATTTTGGGATGTGCTCATGATGGTGATACGTAAGATGGTGGGATGTGCTAATGATAGTGATAAGTACGATGGTGGTTGTGCTCATGATGGTGATAAATACGATGGTGGGATATGCTCATGATGGTGATAAGTACGATGGTGGTTTTGCTCATGATGATGATTAGTACGGTGATGGTGGGATGTGCTCATGATGGTGATAAGTACGGTGATGGTGGATGTGCTCATGATGGTGATACGTATGATGGTGGTTGTGCTCATGATGGTGATACGTACGATGGTTGTTGTGCTCATGATGGTGATACGCAAGATGGTGCTCATGATGGTGATATGTAAGATGCTGGGTTGTACTCATGATGGTGATAAGTACGATGGTGGGATGTGCTCATGATGGTGATAAATACGATGGTGGGATTTGCTCATGATGATGATAAATACGATGGTGGTTGTGCTCATGATGGTGATACGTAAGATGGTGGGATGTGCTCATGATGGTGATACGTAAGATGGTGGTATGTGCTAATGATAGTGATACGTACGATGGTGGTTGTGCTCATGATGGTGATACATAAGATGGTGGGATGTGCTCATGATGGTGATAAGTAAGATGGTGGTTGTGCTCATGATGGTGATACGTAAGATGGTGGGATGTGCTCATGATAGTGAAACATAAGATGGTGGGATATGCTCATGATGGTGATACGTAAGATGGTGGGATGTGATCATGATCGTGATAAGTAAGATGGTGGGATGTGCTCATGATCGTGATAAGTAAGATGGTGGGATGTGCTCATGATGGTGATACGTAAGATGGTGGGATGTGCTAATGATAGTGATAAGTACGATGGTGGTTGTGCTCATGATGGTGATACGTACGATGGTGGGATGTGCTCATGATGGTGATAAATACGATGGTGGGATGTGCTCATGATGGTGATAAGTACGATTTTGGTTTTGCTCATGATGATGATAAGTACGGTGATGGTGGGATGTGCTCATGATAGTGATAAGTACGGTGATGGTGGATGTGCTCATGATGGTGATACGTATGATGGTGGTTGTGCTCATGATGGTTATACGTACGATGGTTGTTGTGCTCATGATGGTGATACGTAAGATGGTGGTTGTGGTCATGATGGTGATACGTAAGATGGTGGGATGTGCTCATGATAGTGATAACTACGATGGTGGGATGTGCTCATGATAGTGAAACGTAAGATGGTGGGATGTGCTCATGATGGTGATACGTAAGATGGTGGGATGTGCTCATGATGGTGATAAGTAAGATGGTGGGATGTGCTCATGATGGTGATACGTAAGATGGTGGGATGTGCTCATGATGGTGATAAATACGATGGTGGTTGTGCTCATGATGGTGATACGTAAGATGGTGGGATGTGCTCATGATAGTGATAATTACGATGGTGGGATGTGCTCATGATAGTGAAACGTAAGATGGTGGGATGTGCTCAAGATGGTGATAAATACGATGGTGGGATGTGCTCATGATGGTGATACGTAAGATGGTGGGATGTGCTCATGATGGTTACAAATACGATGGTGGTTGTGCTCATGATGCTGATACGTTAGATATAGGGATATGCTCATGATGGTGATACGTAAGATGCTGGGATGTGGTAATGATAGTGATAAGTAAGATGGTGGTTGTGCTCATGATGGTGATACGTAAGATGGTGGGATGTGCTCATGATGGTGATAAGTAAGATGGTGGTTGTGCTCATGATGGTGATACGTAAGATGGTGGGATGTGCTCATGATAGTGATACGTACGATGGTGGGATGTGCTCATGATAGTGAAACGTAAGATTGTGGGATGTGCTTATGATGGTGATACGTAAGATGGTGGGATGTGCTCATGATTATGATAAGTAAGATGGTGGGATGTGCTCATGATCGTGATAAGTAAGATGGTGGGATGTGCTCATGATGGTGATACGTAAGATGGTGGGATGTGCTAATGATAGTGATAAGTACGATGGTGGTTTTGCTCATGATGGTGATAAGTACGACGGTGGGATGTGCTCATGATGGTGATAAGTACGATGGTGGGATGTGCTCATGATGCTGATACGTACGATGGTGGGTTGTGCTCATGATGGTGATAAATACGGTGATGGGATGTGCTCATGATGGTGATAAATACGATGGTGGGATGTGCTCATGATGGTGATAAGTACGATGGTGGTTGTGCTCATGATGGTGATACGTAAGATGGTGGGATGTGCTCATGTTGGTGATAAATACGGTGATGGGATGCGCTCATGATGGTGATAAATACGATGGTGGGTTGTGCTCATGATAGTGATAAGTACGATGGTTGTTGTGCTCATGATGGTGATACGTAAGATGGTGGGATGTGCTCATGATGGTGATAAATATGATGGTGGTTGTGCTCATGATAGTAATACATACGGTAATTGGATGTGCTCATGATGGTGATACGTAAGATGGTGGGATGTGCTCATGATGGTTATAAGTACGATGGTGGTTTTGCTCTTGATGGTGATAGGTAAGATTGTGGTTGTGCTCATGATGGTGATACGTAAGATGGTGGGATGTGCTCATGATGGTGATAAGTACGATGGTGGTTGTGCTCATGATGGTGATAAATACGATGGTGTGATGTGCTCATGATGCTGATACGTACGATGGTGGTTGTGCTCATGATGGTGATAAATACGATTATGGTTGTGCTCATGATGATGATAAGTACGGTGATGGTGGATGTGCTCATGATGGTGATAAATACGATGGTGGGATGTGCTCATGATGGTGATACGTAAGATGGTGGGATGTGCTCATGATATTTATAAATACGATGGTGGTTGTGCTCATGATGGTGATACGTTAGATGTAGGGATATGCTCATGATGGTGATACGTAAGATGCTGGGTTGTGCTCATGATGGTGATAAGTACGATGGTGGGATGTGCTCATGATGGTGATAAATACGATGGTGGGATGTGTTCATGATGGTGATACGTAAGATGGTGGGATGTGCTCATGATGGTTATAAATACGATGGTGGTTGTGCTCATGATGGTGATACGTAAGATGGTTTGATATGCTCATGATGGTGATACGTAAGATGGTGGGATGTGCTCATGATAGTGATAAGTACGATGGTGGTTGTGCTCATGATGCTGATACGTACGATGGTGGTTGTGCTCATGATGGTGATAAATACGATGATGGTTGTGCTCATGATGATGATAAGTACGGTGATGGTGGATGTGCTCATGATGGTGATAAGTACGGTGATGGTGGATGTGCTCATGATGGTGATACGTTTGATGGTGGTTTTGCTCATGGTGGTGATAAGTACGATGGTTGTTGTGCTCATGATGGTGATACGTAAGATGGTGGTTGTGCTCATGATGGTGATACGTAAGATGGTGGGATGTGCTCATGATGGTGATAAGTACGATGGTGGTTGTGCTCATGATGGTGATATGTAAGATGGTGGGATGTGCTCATGATGGTGATACGTAAGATGGTGGGATGTGCTCATGATAGTGATAAGTACGATGGTGGTTGTGCTCATGATGGTGATACGTAAGATGGTGGGATGTGCTCATGATGGTGATAAGTAAGATGGTGGTTGTGCTCATGATGGTGATACGTAAGATGGTGGGATGTGCTCATGATAGTGATACGTACGATGGTGGGATGTGCTCATGATAGTGAAACGTAAGATGGTGGGATGTGCTCAAGATGGTGATAAATACGATGGTGGGATGTGCTCATGATGGTGATACGTAAGATGGTGGGATGTGCTCATGATGGTTATAAATACGATGGTGGTTGTGCTCATGATGGTGATACGTTAGATATAGGGATATGCTCATGATGGTGATACGTAAGATGCTGGGATGTGCTAATGATAGTGATAAGTAAGATGGTCGTTGTGCTCATGATGGTGATACGTAAGATGGTGGGATGTGCTCATGATGGTGATAAGTAAGATGGTGGCTGTGCTCATGATGGTGATACGTAAGAATGTGGGATGTGCTCATGATAGTGATACGTACGATGGTGGGATGTGGTCATGATAGTGAAACGTAAGATGGTGGGATGTGCTCATGATGGTGATACGTAAGATGGTGGGATGTGCTCATGATTGTGATAAGTAAGATGGTGGGATGTGCTCATGATCGTGATAAGTAAGATGGTGGGATGTGCTCATGATGGTGATACGTAAGATGGTGGGATGTGCTAATGATAGTGATAAGTACGATGGTGGGATGTGCTCATGATGGTGATAAGTACGATGGTGGGATGTGCTCATGATGGTGATAAGTACGATGGTGGTTGTGCTCATGATGGTGATACGTAAGATGGTGGGATGTGCTCATGTTGGTGATAAATACGGTGATGGGATGTGCTCATGATGGTGATAAATACGATGGTGGGATGTGCTCATGATAGTGAAACGTAAGATGGTGGGATGTGCTGAAGATGGTGATAAATACGATGGTGGGATGTGCTCATGATGGTGATACGTAAGATGGTGGGATGTGCTCATGATGGTTATAAATACGATGGTGGTTGTGCTCATGATGCTGATACGTTAGATATAGGGATATGCTCATGATGGTGATACGTAAGATGCTGGGATGTGCTAATGATAGTGATACGTAAGATGGTGGGATGTGCTCATGATGGTGATAAGTAAGATGGTGGTTGTGCTCATGATGGTGATACGTAAGATGGTGGGATGTGCTCATGATAGTGATACGTACGATGGTGGGATGTGCTCATGATAGTGAAACGTAAGATGGTGGGATGTGCTCATGATGGTGATACGTAAGATGGTGGGATGTGCTCATGATTGTGATAAGTAAGATGGTGGGATGTGCTCATGATCGTGATAAGTAAGATGGTGGGATGTGCTCATGATGGTGATACGTAAGATGGTGGGATGTGCTAATGATAGTGATAAGTACGATGGTGGTTTTGCTCATGATGGTGATAAGTACGACGGTGGGATGTGCTCATGATGGTGATAAGTACGATGGTGGGATGTGCTCATGATGCTGATACGTACGATGGTGGGTTGTGCTCATGATGGTGATAAATACGGTGATGGGATGTGCTCATGATGGTGATAAATACGATGGTGGGATGTGCTCATGATGGTGATAAGTACGATGGTGGTTGTGCTCATGATGGTGATACGTAAGATGGTGGGATGTGCTCATGTTGGTGACAAATACGGTGATGGGATGCGCTCATGATGGTGATAAATACGATGGTGGGTTGTGCTCATGATAGTGATAAGTACGATGGTGGTTGTGCTCATGATGGTGATACGTAAGATGGTGGGATGTGCTCATGATGGTGATAAATATGATGGTGGTTGTGCTCATGATAGTAATACATACGGTAATTGGATGTGCTCATGATGGTGATACGTAAGATGGCGGGATGTGCTCATGATGGTTATAAGTACGATGGTGGTTTTGCTCTTGATGGTGATAGGTAAGATTGTGGTTGTGCTCATGATGGTGATACGTAAGATGGTGGGATGTGCTCATGATGGTGATAAGTACGATGGTGGTTGTGCTCATGATGGTGATAAATACGATGGTGGGATGTGCTCATGATGGTGATAAGTAAGATGGTGTGATGTGCTCATGATGCTGATACGTACTATGGTGGTTGTGCTCATGATGGTGATAAATACGATTATGGTTGTGCTCATGATGATGATAAGTACGGTGATGGTGGATGTGCTCATGATGGTGATAAATACGATGGTGGGATGTGCTCATGATGGTGATACGTAAGATGGTGGGATGTGCTCATGATATTTATAAATACGATGGTGGTTGTGCTCATGATGGTGATACGTTAGATGTAGGGATATGCTCATGATGGTGATACGTAAGATGCTGGGTTGTGCTCATGATGGTGATAAGTACGATGGTGGGATGTGCTCATGATGGTGATAAATACGATGGTGGGATATGCTCATGATGGTGATACGTAAGATGGTGGGATGTGCTCATGATGGTTATAAATACGATGGTGGTTGTGCTCATGATGGTGATACGTAAGATGGTTGGATATGCTCATGATGGTGATACGTAAGATGGTGGGATGTGCTAATGATAGTGATAAGTACGATGGTGGTTGTGCTCATGATGCTGATACGTACGATGGTGGTTGTGCTCATGATGGTGATAAATACGATGATGGTTGTGCTCATGATGATGATAAGTACGTTGATGGTGGATGTGCTCATGATGATGATAAGAACGGTGATGGTGGATGTGCTCATGATGGTGATACGTTTGATGGTGGTTTTGCTCATGGTGGTGATAAGTACGATGGTTGTTGTGCTCATGATGGTGATACGTAAGATGGTGGTTGTGCTCATGATGGTGATACGTAAGATGGTGGGATGTGCTCATGATGGTGATAAGTACGATGGTGGTTGTGCTCATGATGGTGATATGTAAGATGGTGGGATGTGCTCATGATGGTGATACGTAAGATGGTGGGATGTGCTCATGATAGTGATAAGTACGATGGTGGTTGTGCTCATGATGGTGATACGTAAGATGGTGGGATGTGCTCATGATGGTGATAAGTAAGATGGTGGTTGTGCTCATGATGGTGATACGTAAGATGGTGGGATGTGCTCATGATAGTGATACGTACGATGGTGGGATGTGCTCATGATAGTGAAACGTAAGATGGTGGGATGTGCTCATGATGGTGATAAATACGATGGTGGGATGTGCTCATGATGGTGATACGTAAGATGGTGGGATGTGCTCATGATGGTTATAAATACGATGGTGGTTGTGCTCATGATGGTGATACGTTAGATATAGGGATATGCTCATGATGGTGATACGTAAGATGCTGGGATGTGCTAATGATAGTGATAAGTACGATGGTGGTTGTGCTCATGATGGTGATACGTAAGATGGTGGGATGTGCTCATGATGGTGATAAGTAAGATGGTGGTTGTGCTCATGATGGTGATACGTAAGAATGTGGGATGTGCTCATGATAGTGATAACTACGATGGTGGGATGTGGTCATGATAGTGAAACGTAAGATTGTGGGATGTGCTCATGATGGTGATACGTAAGATGGTGGGATGTGCTCATGATTGTGATAAGTAAGATGGTGGGATGTGCTCATGATCGTGATAAGTAAGATGGTGGGATGTGCTCATGATGGTGATACGTAAGATGGTGGGATGTGCTAATGATAGTGATAAGTACGATGGTGGGATGTGCTCATGATGCTGATAAGTACGATGGTGGGATGTGCTCATGATGGTGATAAGTACGATGGTGGTTGTGCTCATGATGGTGATACGTAAGATGGTGGGATGTGCTCATGTTGGTGATAAATACGGTGATGGGATGTGCTCATGATGGTGATAAATACGATGATGGGTTGTGCTCATGATAGTGATAAGTACGATGGTTGTTGTGCTCATGATGGTGATACGTAAGATGGTGGGATGTGCTCATGATGGTGATAAATATGATGGTGGTTGTGCTCATGATAGTAATACATACGGTAATTGGATGTGCTCATGATGGTGATACGTAAGATGGTGGGATGTGCTCATGATGGTTATAAGTACGATGGTGGTTTTGCTCTTGATGGTGATAGGTAAGATTGTGGTTGTGCTCATGATGGTGATACGTAAGATGGTGGGATGTGCTCATGATGGTGATAAGTACGATGGTGGTTGTGCTAATGATGGTGATAAATACGATGGTGTGATGTGCTCATGATGGTGATAAGTAAAATGGTGTGATGTGCTCATGATGCTGATACGTACGATGGTGGTTGTGCTCATGATGGTGATAAATACGATTATGGTTGTGCTTATGATGATGATAAGTACGGTGATGGTGGATGTTCTTATGATGGTGATAAATACGATGGTGGGATGTGCTCATGATGGTGATACGTAAGATGGTGGGATGTGCTCATGATATTTATAAATACGATGGTGGTTGTGCTCATGATGGTGATATGTTAGATGTAGGGATATGCTTATGATGGTGATACGTAAGATGCTGGGTTGTGCTCATGATGGTGATAAGTACGATGGTGGGATGTGCTCATGATGCTGATACGTACGATGGTGATTGTGCTCATGATGGTGATAAATACGATGATGGTTGTGCTCATGATGATGATAAGTACGGTGATGGTGGATGTGCTCATGATGGTGATAAGTACGGTGATGGTGGATGTGCTCATGATGGTGATACGTTTGATGGTGGTTGTGCTCATGATGGTGATAAGTACGATGGTTGTTGTGCTCATGATGGTGATACGTAAGATGGTGGTTGTGCTCATGATGGTGATACGTAAGATGCTGGGTTGTGATCATGATGGTGATAATTACGATGGTGGGATGTGCTCATGATGGTGATACGTAAGATGGTGGGATGTGCTAATGATAGTGATACGTACGATGGTGGTTGTGCTCATGATCGTGATACGTAAGATGGTGGGATGTGCTCATGATGGTGATAAGTAAGATGGTGGTTGTTCTCATGATGGTGATATGTAAGATGGTGTGATGTGCTCATGATAGTGATACGTACGATGGTGGGATGTGCTCATGATAGTGAAACGTAAGATGGTGGGATGTACTCATGATGGTGATACGTAAGATGGTGGGATGTGCTCATGATCGTGATAAGTAAGATGGTGGGATGTGCTCATGATCGTGATAAATAAGATGGTGGGATGTGCTCATGATGGTGATACGTAAGATGGTGGGATGTGCTAATGATAGTGATAAGTACGATGGTGGTTGTGCTCATGATGGTGATACGTACCATGGTGGGATGTGCTCATGATGGTGATAAATACGATGGTGGGATGTGCTCATGATGGTGATAAGTACGATGGTGGTTTTGCTCATGATGATGATAAGTACGGTGATGGTGGGATGTGCTCATGATGGTGATAAGTACGGTGATGGTGGATGTGCTCATGATGGTGATAAGTATGATGGTGGTTGTGCTCATGATGGTGATACGTACGATGGTTTTTGTTCTCATGATGGTGATACGTAAGATGGTGGTTGTGCTCATGATGTTGATATGTAAGATGCTGGGTTGTGCTCATGATGGTGATAAGTATGATGGTGGGATGTGCTCATGATGGTGATAAATACGATGGTGGAATGTGCTCATGATGGTGATACGTAAGATGCTGGGATGTGCTCATGATGGTTATAAATACGATGGTGTTTGTGCTCATGATGGTGATAGGTTAGATGTAGGGATATGCTCATGATGGTGATACGTAAGATGCTCGGTTGTGCTCATAATGGTGATAAGTACGATGGTGGGATGTGCTCATGATGATGATAAATACGATGGTGGGATGTGCTCATGATGGCGATACGTAAGATGGTGGGATGTGCTCATGTTGGTAATAAATACGATGGTGGTTGTGCTCATGATGGTGATATGTAAGATGGTTGGATATGCTCATAATGGTGATACATAAGATGGTGGGATGTGCTAATGATAGTGATAAGTACGATGGTGGTTGTGCTCATGATGGTGATACGTAAGATGTGGGGATGTGCTCATGATGGTGATAAGTAAGATGGTGGTTGTGCTCATGATGGTGATACGTAAGATGTTGGGAGGTGCTCATGATAGTAATACGTACGATGGTGGGATGTGCTCATGATGGTGATACGTAAGATGGTGGGATGTGCTCATGATTGTGATAAATAAGATGGTGGGATGTGCTCATGATGGTGATAAGTAAGATGGTGTGATGTGCTCATGATGGTGATACGTAAGATGGTGGGATGTGCTAATGATAGTGATAAGTACGATGGTGGTTGTGCTCATGATGGTGATACGTACCATGGTGGGATGTGCTCATGATGGTGATAAATACGATGGTGGGATGTGCTCATGATGGTGATATGTACGATGGTGGTTTTGCTCATGATGGTGATAAGTACGACGGTGGGATGTGCTCATGATGGTGATAAGTACGATGGTGGGATGTGCTCATGATGCTGATACGTATGATGGTTGTTGTGCTCATGATGGTGATACGTAAGATGGTTGGATGTGCTCATGATGGTGATAAATACGATGGTGGTTGTGCTCATGATGGTGATAAATACGGTAATGTGATATGTTCATGATGGTGATACGTAAGATGGTGGGATGTGCTCATGATGGTGATAAGTGCGATGGTGGTTGTGCTCATGATGGTGATACGTACGATGGTTGCTGTGCTCATGATGGTGATACGTAAGATGGTGGGATGTGCTCATGATGGTGATAAGTGAGATGGTGGTTGTGCTCATGATGGTGATACGTAAGATGGTGGGATGTGCTCATGATGGTGATAAGTGCAATGGTGGTTGTGCTCATGATGGTGATACGTATGATGGTTGTTGTGCTCATGATGGTGATACGTAAGATTGTGGGATGTGCTCATGATGGTGATAAGTGAGATGGTGGTTGTGCTCATGATGGTGATACGTAAGATGGTGGGATGTGCTCATGATGGTGATACGTCAGATGGTGGGATGTGCTCATGATGGTTATAAGTACGATGGTGGTTGTGCTCATGATGGTGATAAATACGGTGATGGGATGTGCTTATGATTGTGATAAGTACGATGGTGATTTTGCTCATGATGGTGATAAGTACGATGGTGGTTGTGCTCATAATGGTGATACATAAGATGGTGGGATGTGCTCATGATGGTGATACGTAAAATGGTGGGATGTGCTCAAGATGGTGATAAGTACGATGTTGGGATGTGCTCATGATGGTGATACCTAAGATGGTGAATGTGCTCATGATAGTGATATGTACGATGGTGGGATGTGCTCATGATGGTGATACGACAGATGGTGGGATGTGCTCATGATGGTTATAAGTACGATGGTGGTTTTGCTCATGATGGTGATAAATACGGTGATGGGATGTGCTCTTGATGGTGATAAATACGATGGTGGGATGTGCTCATGATGGTGATAAGTACGATGGTGGTTGTGCTCATGATGGTGATAGGTAAGATGGTGGGATGTGCTCATGTTGGTGATAAATACGGTGATGGGATGTGCTCATGATCGTGATAAATACGATGGTGGGTTGTGCTCATGATAGTGATAAGTACGATGGTGGTTGTGCTCATGATGGTGATACGTAAGATGGTGGGATGTGCTCATGATGGTGATAAATATGATGGTGGTTGTGCTCATGATGGTGATACATACGGTAATTGGATGTGCTCATGATGGTGATACGTAAGATGGTGGGATGTGCTCATGATGGTTATAAGTACGATGGTGGTTTTGCTCATGATGGTGATAGGTAAGATTGTGGTTGTGCTCATGATGGTGATACGTAAGATGGTGGGATGTGCTCATGGTGGTGATAAGTACGATGGTGGTTGTGCTCATGATGGTGATAAATATGATGGTGGGATGTGCTCATGATGGTGATAAGTAAGATGGTGTGATGCGCGCATGATGGTGATAAGTACAATGGTGGGATGTGCTCATGATGGTGATATGTGAGATGGTGGGATGTGCTTATGATGGTGATAAGTACTATGGTGGGATGTGCTCATGATAGTTATACGTACGAAGGTGGTTGTGCTCATGATTGTGATACGTAAGATGGTGGGATGTGCTCATGATGGTGATACGTAAGATAATGGGATGTGCTCATGATGTTGATAAATATGATGGTGGGATGTGCTCATGATGGTGATGAGAGAGGTGATGGTTGTGGTTGTGGTGTTGGTTATGATAATGGTTGTGGTGGTGGTGATTGTGATGGTGGTGGTGGTTGTGTTTGTGGCGGTGATGGTGGTGATGATGGTTATGATGGTGATAAGTACGGTGGTGGTAGAGGTCATGATGGTGATAAGCACGGAGTTGTTTGTGCTCATGATTGTGATAAGTACGATAGTGGTTGTGCTCATGATGGCGATAAGTACGATGTTGGTTGTGCTCATGATGGTGATACGTAAGATGGTGGGATGTGCTCATGATGGTGATAAATATGATGGTGGTTGTGCTCATGATGGTGATACATACGGTAATTGGATGTGCTCATGATGGTGATACGTAAGATGGTGGGATGTGCTCATGATGGTTATAAGTACGATGGTGGTTTTGCTCATGATGGTGATAGGTAAGATTGTGGTTGTGCTCATGATGGTGATACGTAAGATGGTGGGATGTGCTCATGGTGGTGATATGTACGATGGTGGTTGTGCTCATGATGGTGATAAATATGATGGTGGGATGTGCTTATGATGGTGATAAGCAAGATGGTGTGATGCGCGCATGATGGTGATAAGTACAATGGTGGGATGTGCTCATGATGGTGATATGTGAGATGGTGGGATGTGCTTATGATGGTGATTAGTACTATGGTGGGATGTGCTCATGATAGTTATACGTACGAAGGTGGTTGTGCTCATGATGGTGATACGTAAGATGGTGGGATGTGCTCATGATGGTGATACGTAAGATAATGGGATGTGCTCATGATGGTGATAAATATGATGGTGGGATGTGCTCATGATGGTGATGAGCGAGTTGATGGTTGTGGTTGTGGTGTTGGATATGATAATGGTTGTGGTGGTGGTGATTGTGATGGTGGTGGTGCTTGTGGCGGTGATGGTGGTGATGATGGTTATGATGGTGATAAGTACGGTGGTGGTAGAGGTCATGATGGTGATAAGCACGGAGTTGTTTGTGCTCATGATTGTGATAAGTACGATAGTGGTTGTGCTCATGATGGCGATAAGTACGATGTTGGTTGTGCTTATGATGGTGATACGTAATATAGTGGTTGTGCTGTTGGTAGTCAGCACGGTGGTGGTGGTGGTGCTGTGGTCATGATGGTGATAAGCACGGTGGTGGTGATGGTGCTAATGTTGGTGATTAGTATGGTAGTGGTGGTGATCATGATGGTGATGAGCAAGGTAAGATGGTGGTTGTGCTTATAATGTTGATACGTAAGATGGTGGTTGTTATGTTGTTGTCAGCACTGTGGTGTTGGTGGTGCTGGTGGTCATGATGGTGATGAGCATGGTGGTGGTGGTGGTGGTGGTGCTTATATTGGTGATAAGTACGGTAGTGGTGGTGATGATGATGGTGACAAGTACGGTGGTGGTTGAGGTCATGATGGTAATAAGTAACGTACGATGGTGGCTGTGCTCATGATAGTGATAGGTAAGATGGTGGTTGTGCTCATGATAGTGATAAGTACGATGGTGGCTGTGCTCATGATGGTGATAAGTACGATGGTGGTTGTGCTCATGATGGCGATAAGTATGATGGTGGTGGTTGTGGTCATGATTGTGATAAGTACGATGGTTGTTGTGCTTAGATGGTGATAAGTATGATGGTGGTTGTGCTTATGATGGTGATAAGTAAGAAGGTAGTTGTGCTCATGATGGTGATAAGTACGATGGTGGTTGTGCTCATGATGGTGGTGATGAGCACGGTGGAGGTGGTGGTCATGATTGTAGTTGTCATGATGGTGATGAGCAAAGTGGAGGTGGTTGTCATGATTGTGGTTGTCATGATGGTGATGAGCACTGTGGAGGTAGTGGTCGTGATGTTGATGAGCAGTGTGGAGGTGGTGGTCATGATGCTTATGAGCACGGTAGAGATGGTGGTCATGATTGTGGTGGTCATGATGGTGATGAGCACTGTGGAGGTAGTGGTCATGATTGTGGTGGTCAGATGGTTATGAGCAAGGTGGAGATGATGGTCATGATTGTAGTGATCATGATTGTGGTGGTCATGGTGGTGATGAGCACGGTGGAGATGATGGTCAAGATTGTGATGGTCATGGTGGTGATGAGCACGGTGGAGGTTGTGGTCATGATTGTGTTGGTCAGATGTGGATGAGCACGGTGGATCTGGTAGCCATGCTTGTGGTGGTCATGATTGTGTTGGTACATTGGGGATGAACATGGTGGAGGTGGTGGTCATGATTGTGATGGTCATGGTGGTGATGAGTACGGTGGAGGTGGTGGCAATGATTGTGGTTGTCATGATGGTGATGAGCACGTTGGAGGTGGTTTGTCATGATTGTGGTGGACATGATGGTGATGAGCAAGGTGGAGGTGGTGGTTATGATTGTGGTTGTCATGCTGGTGATAAGCACTGTGGAGGTGGTTGTCATGATTGTGGTTGGGTCATGATTGTAGTGGTCATGATAGTAATGAGCACGGTGGAGGTGGTGGTCATGATTGTGGTGATCATGATGTGGTGGTCATGATGGTTATGAGCACGGTGGAGGTGGTGGTCATGATTGTGGTGGTCATGACGGTGATGAGCACGGTGTAGGTGGTGGTCATGATTGTGGTGGTCATGATGGGGATGAGCACGGTGGAGTTGGTGGTCATGATTGAGGTGGTCAGGATGGTGATGAACACGGTGAACGTGGTGGTCATGATTGTGGTGGTCATGATGGTGATGAGCATGACGAAGGTGGTGGTCATGATTGTGGTGGTCATGATGATGATGAGCACGTTGGAGGTGGTGGTCATGATTGTGGTTGTCAGATGGGGATGAGCACGGTGGAGGTGGTGGTCATGATTGTGATGGTCATGAAGGTCACGAGGACGGTGAAGGTGAAGGTCATGATTGTGGTGGTCATGAAAGTGATGAGCACGGTGTTGGTGGTGGTGGCGGTTGTCATGATGGTGATGACAAAAAAAACCGGAAATAGGTATCTGCGATTCTAGTTACCATTTCCTACCTACTTTTTAATAGACAAAGTGAGTCTGTGGCCAAACAATTGCTTCATAACCCTATGATGCATGTTTGAAGGTGAACTCAATAGAGTTTTCAAGCCTGACTGGTGGTTTAAGTACATGATGTTGATTGCAGACATCCCTTCGATACTGATCGGACTATGCGGCTGATGCACCAGATGCTTGCTTCAGTATATCTTTTCGTGTATCTTGATCATTAGTTTGGCGTTATGCCCATAAAATACCAGTGTGGCCCCGTAGAAATGTTCCGAGAGGCCCAGTACTACTCCTCGCTAGGACTTCTATAGTAGATAACCCGCCTGGGAGGGCTCTTAAGGGTGTTGGCAGAGTAATGGTGTGTAACTTCTCCTTTGTCAAGTGTTTAACCTGACCTAAGCCAGTCACAAGTCTGGTTGAAAAACAGGGAGTGACCACTTAATGGCAAAAACATCTCTTGATAAAACAAGACTGTCGTAAAGCAGCGCGCTCAATAACCCCGCTTTTACTTAAAAGTGAAAACAATAACGATGTTATGTGCCTTTCAAAATCAATAAAAAAATCGTGATGTGACCGGGTTTTTAATGATTGGTCTATAGTAGAGATTCAGTTTCAACTTCTTTCTTCTATGTTTTGTAACAGTGACCTTTAACCTAAATGACCCAACCACAACCCCATGGAAGTCCTCCTTAAATTCTTCCTACTTATCAAGTTTGGTCACAGTATGTAAATCATTAAACTAAAGTTATTCAGTACTATACAGTTATCTTTTTTATTTACAGTGACCTTGACCGTAGGTGGCAAAAAGCCAATCCAATCTGCATAAACTTGTCCTATGTACCAAGTTTGGTCACACTATGTCAACCCTTACTTGAGTTATTCAGTACTAACCATATTAATATATTTAGCAAAAGTGACCTTTACCTATATCATATCTCTTGGGGCCCAAAACACAATCTCAGGAAAGGTCTCTATAAGCCCTTCCTATATATATATTTGGTCTCAATATATAGACCCTTACTTCAGTTATTCAATACCAACTATTTTTCTTTTAAAATTAACTTTGAAACTATTTTTCTTTTAAAAGTAACTTTGACCTTGACCTTGATGCAAGGTGCCTCAAAGGCATTCCCATGAAAGGTCTTCAAAAACTCTTCGTATATATTTTGGTCACTTTTTGTCAAACCTAGCTAAAATTATTCGATACGTAAGGTGACTTTGACGCTGCACTCCCGCCAGCCCGCCCCAAACAATGACGCAAGTCAATCTAATAACTTGATTTTTTTTATGGAAAACCTGGTGAAGAATATAAAAATGTGCCTGTCATAAAAAGAGAAAAAAAAAATAATAAAAAATCAATCAAGGGCCATAATTTAGGGTTAAAATGGAGTTATGTCAATTCATTGCAAGATGGTCGTCATTAACTTGCGAAGTATTAAGTGTTTTTTTTTTTAAATCCTAACTTGCCCAAAAACTTAAACCGAAATTTCTAAGTCATTCAACGCCATTACTTGTATGAAGGATAATATGGAGTTGTGTAACCTCATTGTGGGTCCTAAACCACTGTGTGAATTATTAAGTCTTTTGAATGAAGGGTATAGACGTAATAAATAAATATTCCAACATGCCCTAAAACAATATCCTTAGTTCCATAGTAAATCAGGCGCAATAATTAGTATAACGGATAATACTGAGTTATCTAACCTCATTACGTAATGGCCCTGATCAACTGTGTGCGGTATGAAGTGAATTGAATGAAGGATATTGAAGTTATAAGTAAAAATCCCATCTTGCCCTAAAATTTAAACTGCACCCCGACGCTGGGGCGACCTCCTTATTCTTCGAAAAGTCTAGCTAAAAACTATTCTCATATTTATTTACTTTGAAATTTTGACATTTAGTTCTTGTATATTTTGCTTCTGATTGTGTTTCATAAATCAAATTTCTTATACAAATGTATGTTGTTATGTTTTTATTGATTATGCATATTTGTACTTTGTCATCTGTTGCCTTCTTTTAAATAAATCTGAAACTGGAATTAGTTGTACATGTATATGAGAAATGACCATTTGCTATCCAACAACCGAATGAAACAAAAATTTAAACATCATGAAAACTTTTGTCTTTTCAAATGGGAGTGATCACTTCACTTTAGCGAGAAAATCAAAACAGAAACGAATGATATCGTTGTACCTTTTTGCATTATAATTTTAAATTCTCAGTTCTAGTATCTGATTAATTCAGTAGATTTCAGATGTGTTTTATACAACTTCAACCCATTTCATTCAGGAAACAACGGTGACACAGAGGCCTCAAGTTATAAAGTTGTGGCAACAATTGACCAAGTTTTGCCACAAGTTACTATTTTTTGCCACAATTTACTAAGGTGTGGCCTCAATTTACTAAGTTATGGCCATTTCATTTATACAGTGTTGCGGATGTCACCTCTGTTCCACCGTAGGAAACACGAAATGATACATCCACCTGCTGCTAATGAAAAAAAAAATACTTAGTAACTCTATGGCGAAGAATTAAAGAATAATTTACAAAGTGACAAAAGTATCCTTCCTAGAAAGAATTGAACGTGCAAAAGAAAACAGAATCGGAGGTTTGCAGTAGTGTTTGACCACTTATACAGTTGGTATAAATTTATATATATGAATAACTACATGATGTTGATGTATTTTCATAGCTATGACGAATTTTATGAAACAACTAAAATGTCGGAAAAAAATGGAGACCTTTCAAGTGTGAAGAATGTGGGAAAAGGAAGGAAATGTGGGAGCGCTGGAAAGCACACTATTCAGTCTAATTCCATTCACTCGGTATCTTATTTCAAACTCATTCACAACAACACACAATATCAGTTTTATTCCAAAGAGTGTTTTTATAAATTGCAAACAGTTTCCAGGCATGTGATGAAAGTTAAAATGACACACACCAACAATTTTGCAAAATGCGAAAGAGAAGCAAACACGTAAAACATTTAACAGAATCTGCTCGTTTGCATTTCTAAGGTCATTCCGAAAACATTGTTCATTTTGAAAGGCAAACATATTTTTTGTAACAATGATGAAATATCATCAAAAGTTGAATAGGAGCTATAAAAATAAATAAAACAAGAAACGTCGCAATGCGAAATAACCAGGTTTTGAATGATTGACAGAAGAACTTCAGCCTGTGTCTGTTTTTCTATTTTAAATAATACTGACCTTGACCCTAGGGACCCCAATTGCAATGGATTGAAATAAATCTATAAACTCTTCCTTTATACCAAATTGGGTCAAGATATGTCAACCCTAACTTAAGTGATTAGGTTTCAACCATTTTTATGCCCCCGAAGGTGGGCATATTAAAATCGCGCCGTCTGTCCGTCCGTCCGTCCGGCTCTGTAACTTTCCCTTGTATGGACAGATTTTAAAATAACTTGCTAAATGTGTTCCACATACCAAGACGACGTGTCGCGTGCAAGACTCGTGTCCCTACCTCAAAGGTCAAGGTCACACTTAGTGTTTATTCACAATGGAGTGCTGCATATAAGGATATAGAGTACAGGTTGTCGTGTCCGGGCTGTAACTTTCTCTTGTATGAACAGATTTTAAAATAACTTGCAACATGTGTTCCACATACCAAGACGACGTGTCGCATGCAAGACCCGTGTCCCTACCTCAAAGGTCAATGACACATTTAGTGTTTATTCACAATGGAGTGCTACATATAAGGACATAGAGTATAGGTTGTCGTGTCCGGGCTGTGACTTTTCCTTGTGTGGACAGATTTTAAAATAACTTGCCAAATGTGTTCCACATACCAAGACGACGTGTCGTGTGCAAGACCCATGTCCCTACCTCTAAGGTGAAAGATACACTGTGTTTATTCACAAGAGAATTCTGAATATAAGGACATAACAGTGTAGGTTGTCAAGTATGGTCAGAGGCAATTTAAATTAACTTGCCATATGTATTTGACACGTAAAGACAAGATCAACTTTTCATGTTCTGACCTTGTTCATAGGTCAATGTCACATTCGGGGGCATTCGTCACATACAGTGACAGCTCTTGTTCTAATTTTAGTAACAGTGACATTGACCTTGAATCTAGGGACACCAAACGCAATACCATGAAAAGTATTCATAAACACTTCCTTTATACCTGGTTTGGTCAATATAAGTGGACCCCGACTAAAGCTATTAAGTTTCAACTAATTTTCTATTTTAAGTAACAGTGACCTTGACCTTAATCCTAGGGACCCCAAACGAAATCCCATGAAAGGTTTCGATGAACTCTTCCTACAGACCAAGTTTATTCAAGGTATGTCAACCCTGACTAAAGTTATTCAGTTTCAACCGTTTTTTTTTATATTTTAGTAACAGTGACCATGACCCTAGGGACCCAAACGCAATCCCATGAAAGGTACCCATAATCTCTTCCATAGACCAAGTTTGGTCAAGATATGTCAACCCTTACTAAAGTTATTTAGTTTCAACTGTTTTTCTATTTAAGTAACAGTGACCTTGACCTTAAATCTAGAGACCCAAAACGCAATCCCATGAAAGGTATCCATAAACTCATCCTATATACCAAGTTTAGTCAATATATGGCATCACTAACTAAAGTTATTCAGTTTAAACCGTTTTTCTATTTTTAGTAACAGTGACTTTGACCCTATGGACCCCAAACGCAATACCATAAAAGTTCTCCATAAATTCTCCCTATAGACCAAGTTAAGTCAAGATATGTCATCCCTAACTAAAGTAATTCAGTTTCAACCGTTTTTCTATTTTAGTGACAGTGACCTTGACCTTGAGCTTAGGGACCCAAAACGCAATCCCATAAAAGGTTACTATAAACTCTTACTCTAGACTAAGTTTGGTCAAGATATGTCAACCATTACTAAAGTTATTTAGTTTCATAGGTGAGTTTGACGCCGCCCGGATGCCCGCCCGCCCGAACAACGACGTTCGTCATTCTAATGACCAGGGGCCGGTTGCTCAAAACCTCTGTTAAATATAACGCTACGTTACCTTAATAGTCCGTTAAATCCTTAACGGAACGTAAGATAACGCTCCGTTAAAATCCTGTTGCTTAAAGAGACTTAACGCTGCCGTTAAATTACGTCAGCGTTATGTCCATAACGCCAGTGTTAAATCCTTAACAGGCTGTTAAATTTCTACTTCCTGTCCCATAATGCATCATTCTCCTTCCAAGATGGCTGACTTGTCTTCTGCAAAAAAAAGAGAAAAACAAACTTTAATAAAAATGAAGTTTTGATATTAGAGGAACTTATGAGTGTAGAAGAAACTAAAGAGCTACTTAGCTCTAGCTTCAGTAACAAGGTTACAAATCAGAAAAAAAAGAAGAATGGCACCGAATTGCTGGAATAATTTCCTCTTTGGGCTTTGCCATAAGATCTGCAGAAGAAGTATCAAACAAATGGCAGAATATAAGAAGAATTGCAAAGGAAGAGGTGACAAGTTGAAAACATTTGTTTAATTCTTAGATATATAGAATATTGCAAAATAATAAATAATACCAAATGTCATCTTTAAAAAATAAGATATTGTGATGTTGATAATTTCACTGGTTTGTTATGTTGTTTTCATTTGAAGATGTTCACAGCACACAAAATCATTAGAAATATTTTGTTACTAAACTGTAAGTAAAGTTATTGGTCATGGAATAATAAAATTGTCTTAAAAGTTACAGTGAAAAACTGCAGAGACGCGAGAGTGGTAGGGGCTTGGCAAGTCTAAAGGTTGCATCGGAGCAATCACAGAGGATTGTCTCTGTTCATGGCAATGCAAGCTTCAGCGGCATAACAGGAGGGACGGACACTGACGAAAATGGTTTGAACTTTTGCAGTGTATGTGTTTGAATAATGTACGATTACTAAATAAATACTGCTATATGGAAAACCCAATGTTCTAAAAATAAACGTACATCATGTTGCTATTAATAGAAATATATTATTACTGAAAAGCATTGACGAATAAAAGAAATTTTACTCTTCCAAGCTGCTTAAACATAAACATAAACATTAACACGTACCTGTTATTCCATTCACTTGTCGAAACATCCACAGTAATCACCATTTTTTGTCAGTTTTATAGAAACACGATCACATGGCAAGATCAAGCATTTAACTCCCAAGTATAAATATCGCAAAGAAAACTATACCAAGAATTGAATTGCGACGCAGTGACCTCCCTTTACGAGCTGTTGCAAATTGACACAACATTAATTGGAATTCATTTACATTGTTACTTAATTTAATTGGAAACTAGATTTTGTCATGTACAAGCGTTATATACATACAACTTAGTTACAAGTGTATCTATATTATACATTTAGTCGACTTTCAAAAGCATGTTAATGGCATGATAAATCGATAGTCATTAACTGTCAATTGACTTTTCTGTCTTTCTTGTTGGTAAATTTTGACAGAAGTCAAAACGTACTTTAATTCTTTGTTATTTAATACAGATTGTTAGAAACTTATTATGAAATAAGTTATATGATTTCTTCAATATACAATGTTGTTGTGTTGTTCCTTTATCTTGAAATAAACGTCAACTTATGCTTTTTAATTGCAGATGGTTTGAGCTATATTGCTAACATCCCATCAGTGGTCCCACAGGAGGGAGAGGAGCCCTCTGATTTCGAGCCAACATGCCCAACTGAAGTGAAACAGGACCCCTGCACCTCGAGCTTACGGGCAACGTTTGCAGGGAGAGCTTCTGTGTTAGTTTATCATTTTCAGTAATATGGTTATTTGTTTTCTATACAAAATAATATATTTACTAACGTGTAACTGTCAAAGTGTAAACCGGCTTTTGTGTTGATATGGAATGCGTATACGAACCAAGTTTACGGCAGCTTCTAGAATATCCATTTAACAGTTTTAACTTAACCTTGTATTGATAATTGCATTCTCTGATTTTATGTTTGCAGACCAAAGCGGAAGAAACCCCTAAGCGAGGAGGTTGCCGAGTGGCAAATTCGTTTCTTCAAATCTCAGGTGGCATTGTCAGAGAAGAAGGTATAAACATCATTTATAAAATCAATTTCCTATTATTTTTATTGTTTTCGTGATTGTTGCAGCTAATTATTATTATTGAAAGTAATAGAATTAGAACTGAAAGTGAAGTAGTACTAGTTATAGTACTAGTGGTAGCAGTAGTAGTAGTAGTAGCATCAGAAGCAGTAACAGCAGCATGAGTAGTACCATCATCAGCAGTAGCAGTAGGTAAAGTAGTATTAGTAGTATCAGTATCAGTAGCATTATTATTATTATTATCATAATTATAATTAATGTTATTATTATCATCATTATTATTATTATTATTATTATTATTAAATTAATTAGTAATAATAATCTTTTTCAGCAAAAGCTGGTTGAGACACAGCAACGGGTACTAGAGAAATATGAGAGGCGTATGGACAACGAGGACGTTGACTCTTTCATAAAAAGCCAATTTTTCAATTAAATTAAATTGTATTGTATTGTATTGTAAATAGATATGTAAAAATGAAAACGAACAAAACAAACTGTTAAAGCTATTCTTTATTACAGCATGATGATGATGATGATGATGATGATGATGATGATGATGATGATGATTATGATGATGATGTAAACTTGATGATGTGAACATGATGATGATGACGATGATGATGATTATCTGAACATGATGATGTGAGCATGATGATGATGATGATGATGATGATGATGATGATGTTGATTAAAAGTAACTGTTAACAATAAAATCCCGTGTCGCTGTTCCAGTACCAACATCATCCTGCACATTATTATCAATGTTTTGTATGACATCTACATCATCTACCTCTGGCATATTAAACATGACTGCTACATTATGTAGAATTGCACAGGCTGTAGCTATGCGACAGGCCTTGTCTGGACTTAATCTGATCTGAAATAAAAATAAATTTATAAATAGTAATCATAGCAAAGTTTTTAATATCATCACATATCATAAAGGCGAACAGTAAAGTTGAAAATGAAAGCAGTCACTTTATGCACTTAAACTATAGACTGATAAACTTAGTTAGAGTATTCAAAAAACATATGCAAGAAAGTACCTCACTGTGCAGCACGTGGAAGCGTCGCTTTAGCCTACCAAAGGCCCTTTCTATGCAAACCCGGGTTCTAGTATGGGCTAGCTGGTACCTCTCCTTGGCAGGAGTGTCAGCGTTCATAAACGGCGTCATGAGGAATGGCCGTAAAGAATACCTAGGGCGGGGAATAAAAACAATATCAATAATAAAATTGACAAAAAACAACAACGTCACGATGTTACAATCTTGTAATCATACGGGTGTGTGTAATATTGTTTATACTCGCCCTCGGGCCTTGCTCATTCAGCGATTGCTCCCTTAAGAATATTAGTCATTTCAATTTTTGGAGCATGCAGTGCACAGACAGAATGTAACCCTGGTTTGAGCTACCCTGGTTCTTTAACGTGCATCAGTGTATAGCACTGACCCCATTTAACGTCCCTCCCGCGAGACGATTAGTACGTTTAGTGATGCGACAGGGAATAAAAACATGCGACCCCTTGATTGAAAGTGAAGTGTTTATCATTAACAACTAGACCACGGTTCAGCTACGAATTTCATCTGATGACATCATGCTTTGTATATGCTACTTACCCACTATCTCCAAGAAGCACCCCATCTCCCAGACATTGATTGTCTCGTTGTAGCCTGTTGCACAGTCCTGATGTCCTGAACACGTGTGCATCATGGCACGAGCCCGGCCAACTGGCGTTGACACTTGTGAACAATCCTGGGAAAATAATGATTTAGTTATTTACCAATTAGCTTAACAGCACGTACAGTCCTACATTTTTATGACATGATTATAAACAACATTCGCATTTTTTTTTATCATCAATTCAATTCAAACATTTATTGCATGAAGGCCTCCCGCCCATATCATCAGGGACGGTTCCTTAATGTTCTTTAATGTACAATCACAAATGTAAAGTTTATTTGTGTCGATGTTGGGGGAGAGAGGGAACACTAAGAGCTGTATGTCCCAACTAAAACCCCTCAATCATCAAATCCTGGAGCCATCCCTGCGTATGGTTAGGTTAGAGTGGTAAACTGTATTAAGTTAAATGAAAAACATTTAGGGGACCATTTGTAAAACTTTCTATGATAATTGTCACATTCTGACCAAACCGAATATGCCCATTATTGATCGATAATCGGGGTGAATTTCAGATTTTATGACCGTTTCGGTCTAAGACGGGTTGACAAAAATTATTTGATCAAGCGTTTACAAGAAAAGGATCTTTAGAATGTTTCTGGTGAAATTTCAACTTTTTTTACCTTCATGGTCGCAAACTGCCTGCATGTTGATACTATGATAGCCTTTTCGGTTCACATCAGCTGGCTCATCAACAGAAGGGGCCTGGATACGGATGTGTGTCCCGTCAACGCACCCCACTACGTGAGGGAAGCCTGCCGATGTGAAAAATCCGCTCTTCACTCTATTCTTCTCTTCGCCGGAAGGCCATACAATGAATCGTTTCATTCTTTTGCAAATAATATCTGTCACGTGGGTTACCACACGAGAAACTGTTGATTTGTGGTAACCCATGCTGTCTCCTACAACATTGAAAAACGCCCCTGTGGCGAGGAACCGAAGGGTTATAAGAACCATCTGTCGCACACTGAGGGCTCTATTCCGGTGAGTGTCTCTTTTTATGTCATCCTTCAAGATATCCTCCAAAAATGCTACGCCATCATTTGTGAAACGATACCTCTCGTGCATTTCCCCATCATCAAGATGCTGAAAATGAGGAGTATGTCTATACTGGCGCTGTTTCCTTACATTTGGTAAAAATACACCTGCCATGGTCAAGCTGCCGTTAACTTTAATCGAGGTTCTTATCTCAATTAACTTTAACGGTCAGTTCCACCGTTAACTCCGTCGTTAAAACTTAACATTTCTTTGAGCAACAGAAAATTAACGCCATGTTGAAATTTAACGGACCGTTAGCTGTTTAACGATCCGTTAAGCCTAACGGAGGTTTTGAGCAACCGGCCCCAGGTTTCACTATGTGAAAACTTGGTTAAAAAAACAGAGGTTATTTTTCAGTATGAGTTACGCTAGGATTAACACATTTCTTTTCACATGAGTATCTGCATGTTGTTAGCAAGTGATCGATAACAGGTATGTATGTATGAAAAGTAAAATATTGAACAGATTTTAAAACAAATGCTAACAATCTTTGTGTCCCTTTAAAAATAAATAGTTATAAGTATTATCAATAAAAACATAATTAATGTGAACTTAAATCTAAATTGTTTGAATTCCGTACAACTGTAGGCATACATGATTACAAAATAAATAAAAGCCAAAATAAGCTGCCAGTGTGTTAATCCTTTTAAAGGGCAAAAACAACATTTTGTTTCTATGTTGTCAATGACCTCTATATACACGTGTGTTTCTTGTATGTCACTGTTCCTTTTCAAAGAATCATGCTTTCCAAAATAACTCATTCTGGCCACGATTTATAGACACAATACATGTACACAAATTTAGATTTGAAATGTAAAGACATATTTCAGTTTTTTTTGGTTTTCAAGAGTTCTTCTTCAAACAAATATTTACATGTATAAATACATTTCAAGCTTAAGCTCAACAGTCTAGTATTTTCAGTATCCTGAAACATTCATTACATTGATGTAAAAAAAATATATATCTTATGTAAGCGGCAAGGCTTTAATCATGTTGGGCGTTAAAGCAGCATTTTGGTTCAGTCAAATAAATTAGCTTTGATTAGCGTTACATCCTTTTTGAAAACAGGTAGGGTAGGTAGGCATAAGAACTTAATTGTCATAATTGGGGAATTGATGTTAAAGTAAACTTCTGTATAAAGCTTTAAGGTTTTAAACTTTATATTCATACATACACTGACAACCTTTAACCCGTTTTTTCACCATTGTTTTGCCTGCACCCCTTGAATGATAGCATCCTTTATACAATATGGTAACATCAGAACAGAAAATATAGATTACAACACATACTGTCATAAATAATATATGGGAGGAACTGTATAATTCTGCTTTACATGTATGCATGACTTTGAATCGGTGTTCAAATAATGGATACATGTCAAGTTATTCACACCAATATTTAAACACCGCTATTGTGAGCACGGTTTATTCCAAATTATTGCTATTTCGAATTTAATCTTTATTCCAAATTTAATACCTTTACTGTCAAATTATTGTTTTTATCAATAATCTGAGATCAATATCTTGAAATAATCGCTATTTCGAGGTAACAATTACATTCCCTATTTGGTATTTCTCACCTAAATATCAATCCTTGTTTCAACATGAATATTTCATAGTTTTCACACCATACTGCGATTGTCAAATGTAAATAATGACAATGAGAACCAGCCTCACCATATTCCTGATTGTTGGGTTTATCCCTGCCTCCATAATCGAAATCAATACAATGCATCACCAGTTCTCATTGAGTTAAGATGGCGCATTCATAAAAGAACTTGAATACTGGTACGCTAAACTTAAATAACAAAAAGCAGGTATTGGTATGTTTTAAATTACTATTAAAGAGCTCATCTCTTATTACTATGACTATGATACAATGTTTTTATTTCACTCCAGTCTGTGTGAAATGATCAAGTTATCATGCACTATTATTTTCCAATCTTTCACTCATACGCAAGAAATACAATTTTATTCACAACTTTCATTTTGAACTTTAACTAAATGAAATATTGATTGCTTGTATATTTTCTTTTTGTTTCGCCACTTGTGTGACACAATAGTTCACGTAACCACATTCACTGTTTAAACGGTGATTTGATTATGTGAAATACCTTTCGGGTCTGTTTGTGGTTGTCTGATCGGCCTGAGCCTTTGATTCATTGTTAGCAAATATCCAAGTAAATGTTTGTCTGCTAGGGCACCTTCCTGTCATCACACTTTGAACATCAATTTTTATCTCGATCTTAAGCATTTTCATGCCAATATATATACTTGAATGTTTTTTGTATATAATCGACTGTTATATCTGGTTTAATTATTTCCGAATATTTTCAAAGGCCAGAAGATCGAGATCATGGGATAAACTAAATAATAAAACCATTTCTACCATTATTTAATTATTATTATTACTATTCCGTTGAGAGATATTTTCTTTGAGCTTTATGTATTTTCCTGCCTACTTATGACTGCACTAGACGAACAATGACCAAACGAATACAAACGGTAATAATTCGGTTAAAGCCTACATCTTCATGTCAAAACAATAAGATGGTACAAAAATCCAGGGTCAAAGGCTTAAATACCAGGGAAGAGCAATGCTTTAACGAATCCGTTAAAATTGCCTTTCTTTACAAATAAAAATAATTGACTCTGACTTGACTAATAAGACATCGAAATGCCTGGTTACAACTGCATTTCGACTAAACCCTAGAAATAAGCTCCTCAATACGTTTAAATCAAGCAGAGAAGAATAACTAATACCCAGTACAAATATATATACAACATAATTATGTTTGAAATTAGTCACGTTTACCTATGAGTCTAAAATTTTCAAAACATATTATTCAAGTCTTATAATTCAACATAGGCGGACGTAAAATAAAATATACTGTGCTAAGACCTAAAAATAAAAGTAATTATAGAATTCACACTCAATTTGTATCATTATCAATGATTCAATAGTACATAATTAAATGAATAATTTTTATAAATGATACATAAATATTTCAGCTCAAAACTAAATAATACTACGCAAAATTGCGAGCGTTTATACAATTGTACTAATCGTATACGAACATATAATTTGCAATATACTATAAAGATTTTTTCCAAAATATCATGTTGTACTTAAATGTCATAGTCCTATTCCCCCTTTGAATGTATGTTACATGTATATGTATTATGAATTATTAAGGCTCCGTACTTTATAAATTTGATTCATTTTAAAAACTAGTGTCATATACTCATATTTATAACTAGATTTCTGTTAACACTCGCTGTCAAATATAATCTTTCATATTAGCATAACACCATGAGGTGTGATGCTTTTTTGCAATGTAATGACTCCTTTTTATGCCAAGAGTCGAGTGTAAAGGCGTTTTTGTATTCATGTTTTCCTCACATATACCTTGATTTACAATTCACACAGATTATATTTTATTTATTATACGTCTGGAACAACAGTCGGTACAATACAAGAGAATATACGAAGACGAGCGGAACACCTACACAGAATCTATGTTAAACTAATAATTAATAAAAAGACAACGAATTGGCATAATTCATGATCGACATTATCGGAACCGAAACATTAAAATATTCACTTGATGTGCAATTCATGTATACAGACATTGAATCATAAAAAAAGCAAAAGGGTTTCGAATTCCTTATGTCGGAGAACTCTTGTACCAATGGAAATATTTCAATGTTAACATATTGTTGTATTAAGACGATTTGTGTCCCTCGTTGATAGTCTAAGAAGCCTTGGACGTGTTGTTTATAGTAATAAAAACGCATTACTCAATATTGTTAGAAACTGTTCTTTCCGATGAAGTAGGCCGACCTGAACATTTTTGCGGGCACTGACACTGGGTACGATGCATGCCCAATAATTCGGAAAAAAATCGATACCGGCTTCCGAGCAAGTTCTCGGGTCGGATGTTTTTGACCCCGACCTCAAACACACGTTACCGGCTTCCGAGCATGTTCTCGGGGCGGATGTTTTGAACCCGTCCTCAAACACATGATATATACAAAATGAAAATAATTTAAATAAGAAGCCATGTCCATCAATCTTCATTCGTAGCATATACAACAATTTATGTCAATGTTATATTTGTGTTGTTTATCCGATGAACATGTCTTACTTATCATTATGAAAGTTCAATAATTGTATGTTTCACGGAAACATCTTCAAAAGCAGTTACAAAAAACTGATACAAGCCTGTTGCTAGTTTATTTAAATAATTATAAATCATGTTTGCTGCTTTTGTAAATAAAAAGAAGTAAAAATAGCATTAAATAGAAATGCCGTTTTAGTTGTTTAACAATTCTACTTCACGGCAAAAGCACCATCTTGCTAGCAGCGATAAAACAATAATTGTCTCTACTTCTGACTAACATCCTGCTCATCAAAGGGTGCCTTGCCGTATTATTTACGTGCTTCCGCCATTAAGGTGCTTCAGATCAAAGGATGTATCTGCTCTTAGAAACTCTGTTTTACCCTACAATAACATTTCGACATAGGGCTAAGATATTCGGATTGACATTGAAATTGTCCAGTTTATATAATCTCATATACCAAAAACCTCGTAATAAACAATTATTTAAATAAATACATCGATAAGAAACTCTTATGGTTCATTTATCTATACTCTGCAAATACAATGACGTCGCCCATAGTCTGACAAAGTGTTTAAGGTCGGAAGTATTATCAATTTACAGTGATACATACTTCAGCTATTCTTCAATGAGATTTTTATGACGTTGTCGATTTTTGCTGTCGTAGAGTAAAAGTTGTAAATTATTGTGAGGGCGTTCTGATATTATTTTTGTTCTTTAGAATATATGATGAACATTGAATACTACTAGTTGTTAGTTCCACGCCAAAAAAAACAATATAACAAACTTGAGATAGTAACAAGATAGTTTTTTTCATTAATCATTTTTTGTTGTCATTGAAAATGGGGAACGAAGTAATGCGCATTAGGACTTATCACGGCATGATCTTAATCAGATACGATTCTATACTCTAATGAGTAACCTAGGGTCTTATTGCTCGTAAGCCTCGCCCTAACGATAGATTTGTCTGTGAGATGTGACGGTGCATAAAAATAATTAGCAAAATAACTTGAAATTAGATTTACACCGTTTTTTTTTTCAGAATAAACATACGTTTCAAAAGACCGAGTAGTTTTGGTGTGATGCTCAAAAGGAAATATGCACAAACATTTTAGTACATGTATTCTTTGAACAAGAGACACAAATAAGTGAGCGGATCTCGTCAAACATTTGATACCTGGTTTTTGAAACGTGGAGGTACATATGTGCTGAAATTATTTTCAAATAAATTGCAATATATTTAATCTTGGAAATCTTGTTTTTAATAACACATTTTCTCGTTTAAAGGCCTGTACATAATGCACTTTCTACATGCCAATCTAAGCTTATACACTGTATTTACCTGGATGACATAGTTCACGTACCCGTAAAAGTAATGTTTCGCAATCTCTCTAACAGTTACAGTACAAAGCGGTTCTGAAATTATTATAGCGGAAGGTATAAACGTAAAAAAGGAATATAAATATGACCGCGTTGCATCGCAAAAAGGATTGTTATAGCATTACAAAAGAAGAAAACATAATCACGGTATAAACTCGGAAATATTGTACTGACTTTGATAATATTACATGTTTTCTGAATACGATTGCTTCTTTAAAACCAAAAATTCATCTGAAAGCGGCTTCCCAAGAGATTCATCAATTGATATATTCATCAGAATCCCTAACGTTAACACGTACAGTAAACTGAGTGTGATTTTTATTACTCGTCCCACTCAATAGCGCGCACATACCAGAACATTACAAAACGATGCACACAGTATAATTATGACGATACTTCATCCCAAAACAGAAATCCGCCTAAATGATGTAGCTAACCGTCTCAATTTGATGGCACCATCCATTTAAATATAGCTATGCGTTATGAACTATTCACAGGAATTATTAACGCCCCCGAAAACCACTGGAGCAGTCAGAATGTCTGAAAGCGATGACAAGAAAGTAAATACAAACATTGTGAGTCGAGGGAAATTACTCAATTAAAATATGTTTATATGACACTGCAGATTTTGCAAATGATGAAGAAAATCATGTACGACTCTGAAGGTGGGTTATCTAAATAAATAAAATGAATAGGAAAACTTGCGTTTTTTCGCACATTTCGCACATCACCACGAATTTTCCTTACCGCGGACGTGATCTTTTATGATATCATTTTCACTATACGCCGCGATTGAAGCATAATGCCCACCGCGTTCTTACACCGCTTTCCACCGCGTCGAGCCACCGCGATACGAAGTGTTAATTATCGGTGACTAAGGTAGCTGTCAATTTTCTGATGGCCTTTTATTTATTCCCGTCATTTACATATACTTCTAGTCAGTTTTATTAAACTTTAAATTAAAATGATCTAATTTTCAATGAAAATTAAATTAAATTTTGTTTTAGTAATTTTGACACTTAAAAACGCTCAAAAATCTCTGGTTTTTTTTTTTCAAAAAAGACGCATGAAATACGAACGTAGCTGCTAGTACAGACTCTTAAGCTTCTAAGGTATATTTTGGTATCAATTAATTATAACTGAACAAACACCAAATATTTCAGCGACATAATTATCAAATTTGGTGGATGAGATTGTTTAGCGTCGAATTCAAGCGGAATCCAGTATGCGAGCACGGTTCAATTTACAATTGTACAATCATCTATCTGTACCATCTTTACTTGTTGAAATACCTGCATATCGCGGCGGTACGAAAATGCATACGCGTGCATATTATCGGAAATCGTACGCGGTAGCAGAGGTGAACGCGGCGATGATGCGTTGGCTACCGCGGAATATATCGCCGCAATTTCCCGCGATGACGCAACTCTCCCGCGGTGGCCACGCGTTTTGCAGAATCAGAATCTGGATCGGAGGGTCCCAGGTTGGATCCGTCTTGTAGCTTCGTCGACACACGTGCTTACCGCAAGTGTCAATTACATCTCTTAAATATACTTGTAAAAGTGTTCTAAGTATTTATTTCTGGTAATTTTTAACAAAAAGGAAGTATTTCAGAATATTTCAGAAAGGCACTCACGTATTACCGCTAAATTGTTACATAATTGCTATGGTAGAAGTACAAGTCTGACATCGACTTTCCATATCTCCTCTTTGCGGACGACAATATCGAAATGGATACTGTAAAACAACAGTGGTAATACGATCATCACGTTCAGGTGACACATTTGTAAACGTCCTTATTGCGTTCTCGCATGGTATGACTAACCTAATAGCAAATCCTAGAGAATCCAGAGTATTGATTATGTATGCACAGTAATATTTCCATCTGATGAATCTTCGTATCTTGTTGGTTTTATTAATTCGATAGCAAAAATAAGGAACATTTAAAAATGCGTGAAGCAGATGGTCCCGGATGCTATCCCGAAATGCAATCTATTGATTTAAAGCACTGTTTATAATCCAGGAATGCTAAAAAATGCTTAAACATGTACATTGAAAATGTTTGACCCCTTATATGTTCGTTGCTATATTCTATGTTCGTAACTTACGTTACGTTCATAATAGTGACGTAAATTTTAAAATATTAGTGCAATCAACCCGAACCTTAGTTAACGCTGACGTTACAGTGAAATGGCTGATCAATACACTACTTACTGTTATAAAACCATTTCGTAAGATTTGAATTACGAAACTAATTGCAATAAACGTTCGGTAAAGGTGAGTTTATGCACAATCAGGTTAAAACTGTCATTTATCGTAAAACGTAATACCAATTGCTCCTTGTTAATAACATCTTTTACATATGTTTTTCGATTAAACAAAGTTCTGACTTGTGTTCAGGTCTCAAGTTAAGAGTCGTTTGGTGAGGATTGTTTTTATTTAATTGAATTGGCTGTTAATGATTTTTTAAATTTGCTTTTAAGGTTTCCGATGTACATTTAAAGTTTTTCGCATTATTGTACCATCGATCGATATGTTAAATGTGATATCTCATCACCCCATTTAATTATGATATCATATGAAACGGTAATGCTTGTCGATTATCAACAGGTAAAATAATTGATCGATATCATTATTGCATAATGAATAATGTTAAAGCAATTTCTATTTCCATTCAACTGACATCGGACGCGAACCCCTAGGCATATTTTGCAGTCTTTCAAGGCCACGAAACCTTGTTTATACTGTTTTTAAGTACAAATTTTACATATTCTATTTCTTATCATACCACCCTTCAAATCATAGCAAAATAATACGTAGGCACCAGTCATCCATATATCACCTACTAAAACCTCCAATATCGTTCTGTCGTCATAGCTTGAATAGAAAAAAAATGACGACTTCCCATTGAGGTTTATTTGGACATGTTTTCGCAACCCGCGGTGCACAGATCCTTGCGTAAAAAGGTTTTGTTGGAGTTTCCGAACATTAACTTAAAAAAAGAGACAATTTCTGTCGTTTTCTGAATGATTTTACGTAAACAATTTCATGGTAACACGTAAAGGTCGGCAATTAAACCATGTCCAGAAAAAAGACTTTCGACATTGAATCTTTACTTTCTTGCATGTTAACAGTGTTATTTTCGCAAATTTCAATAAATCTCTTGCGAATATTGATATGATATGTTCTTTAATGTTTAATTCTTGTAAAATCTTTACTATGTGCAACATGCAAACCATGCATTCACAAACCCAGCATAAATAGAATATGATTGTCCCGATAATCTAAATTACTGTTTTTGCAGAATGTCAATTACATCTGACGAATGTTTGTACTGTGTTGGCGTATTTAATTAAAAAGAAAACTTGTCGAGTGATAAGGGTATCGGAATCTGAAATTAAGAGTCCTTTGTAAGATCATCGCTTGAAGATTTGAGAGAGAGAGTGTGAGAGAGAGAGAGATGGTCAAGAGCTTTCCTTACTCAAACTAAGATCAGTAAAGATGCAAATTGAAAAAAGATGTAAATAGAGGATAGAGCTAACCTTAGTAAAACTGAGATCGGTAGATATATAAAAAGACAGAGATGGGAGAAACAGACATGAGTTGACCTTGGTAAAACTCAATTCGGTAAAGATGCTTATTGGCAAAAGTCCAGAGTTGACCTAATTAAAACTAAGATCGGTAAACATGGCAGTGACAGACGAGATCAAAAGTTACCTCTTTTATTGAAAAAAGTTTGCATGTAAAGTTAGGCCAATCTCCAATACAATTATTGAACCAAAGTCTGCCTTGTTGGTTGTTAATGCCAAGCTAAAATACAGCCTTATATCTACGTTTTAACTACCATCACTTCATTTCTGACGTGTATGATACACTTTGATACCAGCGTCTTTTCCCTTAAGGGCGGAACAATATGTAGTAAAACACTAATAGAAAAGTTTATGTCTTACAAATCACACAATGAATATTGCGTGAGTTCATTCTTAGGCATCACAAAAACCACAACAATTAATTCTACGGTATATTTTAACAGGCATTTAAAACGTTGCTGTACAGTGGGCTAGTAAATAAGAAAAGGCAGAAACGAACAACTACACTCTGACAAAAGAAGCGATCACAAAGCAGTAAGAAATACTTAAGTTTTATATATTGTCTCTTAAAATGTACGTTAATCATTATTTCATCCAAGCAAACAGTTGCATAGCGAAAGGTTTCGTTGTTTTGAGTTTACTATTAAATTGATCTCCTAAAAGAACTGTCTGGTTAGCGCAGTGGTTAATGTACTCGTTAAAGCGACTCGGTTTCGATTCTCGGCCTAGGATTATGTAAGTATTGCTAGAAATCACCAAGCCGAACAAGTGTTTCGGATTCCCCCACAGCACAGAACCACACTCTCCCGCAAAATCGTGCCAACGAGAGTGACTTATATAATAGCTGCTATAACTTTCTTTTAAATCGCTTTAAAATATATAATTGTTAAACTAAAAGAACATGTAACAATGTACGAACCTGTAATAAATATAATCGGACTTAGAATTTCATATTTGCTTTTTAAGTGATAGTAAACTATATGATATGGGTAAGATGCACCTTAAGTATTAAATTTATGAATGTATTTCTTATGAATAAACCCTTAAGATTGCTGCTACTGAACACATGCACATTATTTCAACGTCAAGATGTGCGGTTTACTCGAGGTACATTTGCAGCTTCCATCACATTTTAGTCATTGCTGTTTTTACTGATCAAATGAATATAATTTTAAGGAAAGTAAATCGTGATCATTTACATAACGCATTCATAAAAACATATGTATTATCCATTCCTTATCGTAACTTGTACCTTCTCTAAAAGATAAGTTCTTTGAAATAAATCTATAAAATTCCTTGAATGTGTGCTAATGAAATACATGAACAATGTATTGTTAAACAGTTGGTGTTAATGTCTAAAAAACACTTGTATTTGGAATCGTACATACATTTGTACTTGTGCTGCATCCTCCTGTGTACCTTGTGTATTTTTCTTGGATTGTATCGATCGTATTGATTAAGCAAGAAAAAATGGATCCACCTATTAACTTTAACCTTACTGTCTGGTTCTGGTTCTGGTTCGTTTTTCATTATCAAGTAGCTGCAACGTGCTTCTAAATAGTCTGGATGAAAAAATATGTATAACAACTAAAAATAAGCACATTGAATTGTGTATACAGAAAATTCGCTTATCTTAGTACTTTCGCAGATTGAAAACGTATGAGTGAGTTGTTTGAGTCTAAATTTCTACACGTATTTGTTCTGATACATATTATTACGTCCGGTAAAGCAGTTGGTTCAATAGATTTCTACACTCAGAAGACCGGGAAAAGTACAAAGAAACTTTGTTGCACTAGTAATGTAGCTGCTGATCAGACTGTAATTTCCATGGATCATGATAACTATGACATTATCGAAACAGAACGAATAAATGCATAGCCATATGTACATCGTTGGCAGATAAGGCATGACGGCATTGATACAAACATTGAATCATCAAAATATGACAAAAGAAGCGTAGTAATACAATTTGGTGATAAGTACTTCAACTTGAGCCAGCAGGTTGTGTTAGACTCGAGTGGAATTTTCTGGGCCGAAATCTGAATAAAAACGAGATTCGAATACGACATTCCGGTTTAGAACTGTACCGCTTTTATTATTACATGTTAAAATCACTTAAAAGAAACGTTTTTTTTTTCATAATAAAAGTCAGTTCTAAACGCACTGTTTTGTGTTATTAAGTCATTGTGACATCATAATGGTTAAAACACGTATATGTTTGTTTTAAATTCAGAACTAGATTATTTCAAAATCTTGTTTTGATATAAGGTGACCTAGAATCATTTAAGTAAAATTTGTTCTACCTTATATTTCTTAGAATGTTTGTTTAAAAAATTGCAACTGGAATGTTCTGGAAATTATACTTTTCTATCTATAGAATAATTATGATAAATAAGATTCTTACAGAATTTCAAAAACGTTCTTGATAAATTAACAAGAAATTGTTTTTGTAGCAACATACACATGTCCTTATTAAGGGGAACCTCTACAATAGTTAATTCTTTAGTAAAATTAAAGTTTCTAAAATAGTTCCACAAGTTCAAGAACATTTCTAAAGTTTTGGATCTAATTTAATTATTGTTTTAAAATTACATTTCATTATGTGAATTATTCTGAAAATGTTGTTGGATTTAAATAGTGTTCTTATAATGTGTTCAATATTATATGTGAGCTGAATTATGTGGACATAAATTACCGGGAATAGTGAAGATATTGTGTGGACTTTTTTTACTATTTTTTGACTTTTTGGATATATACTTTTTAGCCTTACTGATTTGTAAATATGTTAGTAAATATTTGTTGCTGTTTAACGTTTGTTGCAGATTTTTCTTTTTGCTTTGCTTGTGGTTATCGTAACATTATGAATTGTTGTTTTATGACACATGTGTCGATGTTTGTATAGTTGATCTTATGTCCAAATGTTTATGTAAGGCAAACACATTACACCGTCTTTTTTGTCAGGAGAGCTTATTGTCTCTAATAATAATAATAATAATAATAATAATAACTTTATTTATAGAAGGTAACACATTAAGACATAGGCATCATATTATGAAAAACATAACACACGTCTTATTTACAATGCGGCCATCTGAAAGAACATACACAGACACACACACACACACACACACTAAATAAGATGTGATGCAAATAATTGATACTCAAAACACAAATGTGAAAACACATTTTGAACAATACCGCAAAAATACATATTGTTAAAAAAGCATTATTACATTTTTTCCTCATGGCCTAACACTAGAATTAATGATCGTTTTAACATGTAAAATGCTTAGAATGGGATTTCAGAAAGGTACGTATTAAAATGTAATACGAAAACATAAAGAAACTTGAATATAATACATTCATTTAACACATCAATGCTTAATGATACATCAATTTGTACCTAAATGTTAACAAGAAAACTCATCAAAATTGTTTAATTGAGTAAGTAGGACAGTCACACATTTATTTAACACCTTACTCAACAAATACATACGTATAAACTATACCTGTGGTATGCATGGAATTATGCACATAATTTTTACGACGGATTTTGCGATTGATTATGTAAATAGAACTTCTTACAGCGGGTTTTAAATGTCTTTTCCGTGTTAGACTTACGTATTTCTTCTGGTAAAAAATTCCAAACTTTCCCACTGTAGCATGCAAACGAGTGTTTCTTGTATTGTGTTTTATGTCGAAAGTGAGCAATGTCTTGTCGCGTGGAAGATCGTAATGATTTAATGTAATCTCACATCACACACAGCTTTTACCACTCCAACCTTATATAAACTTATCGAAATTGGATTGTTTATACTTTATTACTGTTTATACTTTTATCAAATTAAGTTAGTCACTTAAGAAATTGCGTTTTTCATCGAAATTGTTTTATGTTGGTTTGAATTGAATATAGTACAAATAAGGGTAATAAACTAAACACAATCTTATTATTTTATTTTACAAGACAAAGACCTGTATATGTTGAAGCAAGGATATGTTTCCTTTTTCAGAAAATAAATAATTCTGAATCAAAATACAAAATACAAAATAAGGTTATAGGGCAAAAATGTGAGACTAGGGTAAACTATATAATTATTGCCTTTCTGTGAATAAAGTTTTACCAATTTGAATTTGAAACCATTTGATTCATTAAAGGTATTAAAAGAATGGTAGTTAACTATACGATTTCTTACCTTTAAGTCTTCCTTAAACTTATCTTAAAAGAAATGAGATATTCTAGTTCTAGTGTATATATGAAAAATACAATTATTAGTATTGATATATTTCAACCAAGGTATCCCTGCAAAAGGCGAAAACAGCACAACATGAAAGACAATATATCAAACAGCGCTCCTGACAGAAAAAGCTAAAACTAAAACTGTTAATGCTGGAACATGTTATGGATAATATCGTTTAGAATTAAAACACAACTTTCCTTGTATTTGAAAATGCGCTGATCGTGAATTGATACCATTTCGCCCGCTTGTCTTAGAAGATAATAACTAAAAAATTCTGTTCGCATAAAATAAAAATGGCTTGCTTAATTGTCGTTGAATGACCTTGGAATGAGAAACCTTGTTCATTTATTTTTAACATTTAGAAAAGTTTAAAAAGAACGCGACGCCCATATGTTGACGTTTGTTTTCTAAGGTAGTGTGTACTGTTGGAAGTACGTAAAATTATTTGAAACGATACCTAGAGCTTTTCCGAAATGGCACGTCCCATGAGAAATATACGACGTGATTCTCACTGTTATCAGGGTTATCAGAGTAGTTTCAGATTCAATCAACTTTGAACTGACGTAAGGTTCATTTTGATTTCAATTGCCATTGACAACTCCCTACAGGACCGGCCTCCCATCAGAGGCATCAGTGTTATTTGGATTGTCGCTGCCAACTCCATACATGACCTGCTTCTCAGCAGCGTCAGTGTGATTTAATCGATTTAAAAACTAACTCCCCCAGGATCTGCTTATTGTCACCATCTCAAGACAAGAAATATGAGCGAAATATTTGAAATGGTCATTGAATTCTGAATGTAACCAGGGCGGATGCATCTCAGCCTGTCTACATACGAACATTAGACTAATGTACATAACACTATGCCTTTGTACACCAGTCTTTATATGTAGGAATAAACATATCACCACTAATTCATAACAAAAACTTTGCAGATTCCTTTGAAAACTTGCTCTTGTGAAATATTTACACCCTTGCCTTCTGAACATTCAAATAGTTCAACATTGTGAAATATTTATACCCTTGCCTTTTGAACATTCTAATAGTTTACACTTGGTATGAGGAAATAACGAAATAAAGAAAAATACAATTCGGAGCAACTAACTCATTAAACTTCTTTCGAGTTATAATACATTAGTCAAAATCAATTGAAAATAAACCTTTACAATCGATAAGCATATTTTCACCTCTTTAAAACAATCAGAGAAAGACAACATTATGTGCATTGAACGGTTTCCTGATATGCAAATGCTATGGTCGTGTTTGTTACGAAACAACTACAAACAAACGCAAGCGATTACCATATCCTTGGCTTGTAGGAAAATATTTTATGCGTATTTTTTTTTTTTAAATTGAAAAAATAGCTTCTGGCTATATCCTTTCAGTAAGTACACTTTTTCTGTATCTGTATAATTGCCGTAGGGTTAAACCAGAATATTTTAAAACATGTTTCTATATACTACTCACTTTCATGATTCTAATTTAGCACAGAATATCAAATAACAATTCGATATTATAAATACCGAACCAGAGCCCATGTTCAAAAGCCTCAGGTATAGATACTTAACATATTTATTCTTTCGTTGCGGTATTTAGGAAATGAACGGCCTATTTATCATTTTGGTAAATGATAAAACCTGTGTAAATACAAGAATATAGTTATGCATAAGAGTTGTGGCCAGTATTTCAACTCTTACCAGATTGTAAAAGGTTTAAGCACATTTAAGACTGACGGATTGGCGTGGCCCTTGACACCGTAACCGACTACATTCGTCGTTCTATTTTCATAATTTTTTTTGCGAGTAATAGCTTTCCCATCAAATAATGATATTTATACAAAACCGAAGAAGAACTCAACAACATAATATAAATACCTATCCTAGCTATAATTTATGCATTATTTAAACTGCAGAATTTCATCGTTAACATAATTCTCTGTATATTTTAACAAACTTATTGAATTAAAGAAGATATTATCAGCATATAGGTAAAATTGACGCTATTAAAAACTACACTCTTTATAACCTTTGATGCGATCAGATGGTCGTATTATTTGCTATATTTTAAACCAAATTGAGGAGTTCAATGAAAATGATATATTAAAATACATAGAATAAATAATGTAGTGAAATCTTGTGTCCGTCTGTCTATCTTGATATGGATTTGTGTTTAAGCGTTATATGTATAAGAACATAAATATCGAAAATGACTCTAAATTGAACATTAACCTGACAAGTACTTATAGTTATAAGAAATATAAGGAAACATCGATACATAACATCGAAAACATCTGACTCGATGGCACTCATGGAAGCTTCAAACGACGCTTGCCAAGTTACCGGCCAATCAGCATGCCTAATATGGGTACGAGACCTATTGTCCAACTCAGCCATCTTTACCGGAAAGGAATGTCAATTGGCAATACATAATTTTATTCATTCAATTCAAAAAACAGACAAACATACGGAACACTGTGAATTATATTAAAGAGGCTAGGCATTCCGGACATAACTGCAAATTTAAGGCGTTTCTCTTGCTTAAAGTATCTGACCAAGGGCCTAATGGACGATTGATCGAGGGACATACCGTCAAAATAAAACTATATATTATAATCGGTAAAAGATACTTCAGGCATCTGGAATTCCAACGTTTCTTTTGTCATTGTTTTTTTTATTAAATATTTGTATCAATTAGCTGCACATATTGTGAATTTATTGTTTAAGTTTCGAATATGTCGTGTGCGATAATAGACTATGGAGATTGGTGTCTGATAAGCAATAAGAGGTTCAACATTATTTTTCTACGTGTTTTCTGTAAGTCTGCGTTGGTTGTTTTTTCATACCGACTTCTTTTCCAGACGTTATATTCAAGAAAATTCTATCAGTGTGTGTTTCTGTTAACTATGGGTGCATATGGAGACATAAAGACAATGTACGATATATTCATTTTTTAAGCAAGACGTGAAAATGTTTAAAAATAAGTCTAAATATGTTGTTGTAATGTTATTTCAGGACAAATTGCAACTGGTTTAATAGAAAACTAAATCCCATAATTCGTTCTTTTATACAATTATGAGACAATATATTTAACAGTGCGTGTTAAACGAAGCATCAATTCTAGTAAAGACGCAGTTTTAATGTTTTTATAGTTCAATGATTTTTTTTTTCTCTCATACGGAAACAAATTAAGTTTGCGTCTCTGTATTTTTATTTAATTCAATTGAGATGATTAAAATACAAACGGAAGTTTAAGTTTGTTTTATTTTTCAGAATAATTTACGCAGCAAAACCAATTATGCCAAATGATAATAATAAACATTCCGCGTAGAACATCAATCAAAGAGCAAAAACAATAAAAAGAGAACCGCGCATGCAGTTTGATTGAAATTAAAAATTGAGAGTAAAATTATAACAGAAATAAAAATTGCAACACTATAAATGGAAGTCCTATTTGAGGTATATCTTATTTTGCAAACCATTTTGAATTTATAAATATTCGTTTCGAATATTTTTTTCCTGTTTGACGCATGTATGCATGGTGAAAATAATGTTTGCGAAAAAGTCCCTTTCCCATACGGTGGGCGGCATTCTTGAATGGAATGTTTGCAATCATTTTTATCATGGCTTTCCTCAGTAGATCCGATTAAAGCGTGAACTACAATATAGTATTACGTAATTGGTTACATATATTATTTATGTTATGAGCTGTAAGAAATACCAAACCGTGATGATTATATTAAACAAATCTTAGAAATATCAATGGCAGAAACAAATACGAGACACCGTGACACGTGTTTGCCTGAAGTCTTGCACTGACTTGACCTTACTTATCAAAGACTTTGTATGCTTTGGTTAGGTACACACTCGTAATTTCCAATCCACTTCAAATTTTGTTCTCATAACACGTTTAAATTCTAAATCGTTCTCATATCTTCGAATTTTATAACTTAATATATCTAGCTATTTTTATAAGCTCATTCTGACTTTACCATTTTCAGTTTTTGCTATTTATCAAACAATTATGTTCTGGGTTAAGCGCAAAATTCTGTAACTAGCACGCTGACAATATCGCAAATCATCAGTTCCGGTTTGATATTGCCACTTTTTTGTAGACTTATATTCCTATTATATATTAAACATGCAAGAAACCTATGAGCTGCCAATCACTTACCGTTGTATTGGCCTAAAATATCGGGTTGCTGAAAATTTTACTCCAGCATGTCGTCCGCCCTAGAAGCCATCTAAAGCGAGAATAAAATAAATTGTATTAGGTATCGATAAGCTCTTCAAAGAAGTTTCTCTTGTAATACGTTCTTAGCATGTGAAGTCTCGTGATTAGTACAGATACATGTTCCGACGTTACTTTGAAATTGACTAAGATGCACGTGGTAATTAGAAAAAATGAAAGAAAAAATTGCAAAAGATACATGTGTCGTTAGCAATGTGATGTAACAGTAAGTAAGATTCAAAGAATTTCTTGCAATGGTATCATCTGGTGTATAGTCCCTTTAACGTGTTTGTAAAATGGTACTGAATCGCAAGAGCCAATAATTCTGTACGAATTGTCCCCAATAGAAATCTAAAAGTTTGACAACCTTATATTTACTTCTTAGATAATTGCCTCATGAAGGGAAGCACAAGCACACATACAATTTACCAAAAATACATTAGTGAAACAATACATATATAATTATACAACTCAGCTGGTTTCAAGTTCTGCTTCTTCTAAGTTAAATACCAATACTAATGGTACTAAATATTTTATAAGTGTTTATAATGTCAATTAATAAATGGTTAATACTGATCCAGCGCATTCAAGTTATACTTAACTCGAAAGCAAAGACCCCACAACATATAATTACTAGGTCGAAAGAAAAACTTGATTAATTCGCACCTTGGTGCCATTGTTTGATTCTGTTGATAAGTACAATGAGCAATATGCTTCCGTGAATGTAGGACATTTAACCTTTTTATACTGTCTCATTCCTGGTTATTGTGATAACATACAACTTTCAATCAAAAACCTTTCTCCCATGATGAGAGCACGGCACCACGCTTACGTGGTCTCAAGACTCTGTAAAGGCTCTAGTAGCCAATCTGCAAACCATTTATTTTATTTTTGAAACCATTAATAATTGAATATTGATGCGGAAAGTTGTTCAATTTCATTAATTTTAGTAAAAATATTTGGAATTTTGATGATTCTTTGAAATCTAATAAATCTGAGTCAGTGTTTAGACTTGGACTTGAGTTTGATAGTTTAACATGGGCCAAGATAATCGTTTAATTGGATAACAAGAGATGCATTTTTTCCATATATTATAGATAAGTTAATATATTTACACTTAAATGATTACATTTAATGATGTAAACATATTTATATACCTGCAGTAAAAGTGAAAGTTCTTCGTCAGAACTTTATTTTTCATTAGTTTAAGAACTGAATGTTGCATTTAATTCGGTGACTTGTCTAAACATCCAGCAAAAATACGATCCATTTGCATATTATATTTAGTATGTCGCTGATAAAACAAATAGTTAATATGTTCAATTATGTTTTTAAACAATGAAAATGAATCAAACGATACGTTAGATACTCCTTTAAGATTATGAGATATATTCTGTAGAATATACAATAACACTTCATGCGTGATACAATGTTTATCCTAAAAGCCGGTCCGCCGTATGCCGTACCGCACAATTCAATTCTTGTGAGGAGTTAAACTTTTTTTTAATATTTGATATGTAAAAATGTATTTCTATAAGTACAACAAATCGTAGCACAAAATATGTATATATATATATATATATATATATATATATATATATATATATATATATATATATATATATATATATATATATATATATTAATTACAGTTATGATATTTACATACTATACTATTACCAAGGTGAATAACGATTGTTCATATAAAAAAGTTTTGAATTAAATCAAGTGGGTTCAAAAGTCTATTTTGAATCGAATATTGTCAATCTAACTCAAGCCTTCATGTTAATCAGTAAGATAAACAGTTAAAATTTCTTTTACGTGGGCACACTTATTGGATTAGCTTATCTTGGGAAATAGTCTTTGTACTGTTCCGTCGTCATTCCGACAAAGTTAGTTGCTAAACGATAAACGTAAATTTCAGATTTTTCAATAAAATATAATGCCTTTTTTCAGAGGATTGTTTTTATATTTATATTTCCTTTTTATCTGTCACTCAAAAACTACTCGGTATATTGAAAAGGATGTTCCATCGACGCTTAAGAGTACTTATTTGCTACGTTAATCACCAGAGCAGAGAATGCAATTTGCGTTAGAACTGCAATGTCATTATCATTTTTTTTTATCTTCCTGCCCTAATGCGAACTACTTCGCTCCCAATTTCCAATGTCAACAATAAATGTTTAATGACCAGAGCGTTTTTGTTTCTCTCTTTGAAGTAAAGTATGTTGTTTTTCTTTCATAAATTCATTATAGATCTCCCTTTTGCTTCCAACATTATGATATGACACGATTTCCAATACTGCTTCGCTAATAGGACTGTACGTCCAAGCAAATATTTTGCGGAACGCAAACTGCAGACTTACGTTAAATGGTCCTTTCATTCATGTTAACTTTATTGCAATGTTTTATGTTGAAACCTATTGCCTGGGAACCATAACTGCAAGTATCCCATGCATGCCAAATAGTCTAAAGAAAACAAAAACATATATTATCTGAACTTCTGCATCGTTTACGACTCTTCTTCCACGACAGCAAATATCGACATAGTCATACATATCACATGTAGAATGGCTCAACTTACTATCTGTGCATCCATTCCTCACAATAGAAAGTTATGTATTTGATAACAATTATTTCTGACATATCGTAAGGACCAATATTGAACAGATATCGAACATTTTATTTTACAACGACGGTGATAACAATAACATCAAATAAAAAAAAAACAATTTGCCATATATGATTTTAATAGACGAAAAAAGAAAAGTAAATACTCTTTTAAACCTCAAATACACTACAACGTAATAAAGAATACGTTAAGATACTGCAGTGTTTTCATACGGACATATTATTGAAACATCGTCACGAACAAACTAATACTGGACAGTTTTGGATTGTAGCAAATGTATACGGTATGACCCATCTAGGTTCATGTGGGATAATGAGGCCAGTGGTAGAAGACTTCCTTATGTTACAAACTTGTTTTTGAAAAAGCAATACGTATGTTTACCTTGTTGCGTAATATTAGTATTCTGCACTGTTTTAATTGTACACATTGATATGATTGACACCTGCCTCAATCAAACCACAACACGATACAGATTCAACAAACTGATGTTATTCATAGTTGCCAGTATCCGTACCGATTTCTGTTATTCGCTTAAGTGAAGAATACTCATTTCAGTCAGAAAATACATGGTGTTAGTGTACTGAATTTACCTCAAAAACGAACTCGCACATAATCATTACTTTACATGAAATAAAAAGCAAACACCCAATTTAGGATAATTATTATATAATTCAAAATTATGTGCAAACACTACAATTACTATAAAAAAATCATTTTAGTTAAGAATGTACAGCAAAATATTTCTTACTTATAAGTAGATGTTTGAACACCATGAAGGTATCGACCAAATGTTTCGTTTTCAGGGTTATCAATTTTATGTAACGCGTTTACTAGAAAAACAAATGTATATTTTTTGTCTTTTAAATTTGCATTTTGTTCACAAAGAAAGATTTAGATACTCATTTAAAAAAATATATATTTCTAGGAGTGAATACATCAATGTTATCATTAGGGCTCACAAATGTGAATATAATTCATAACTTTGTGAACTATAGGCGTTGTATCACAAACTGTTTATCTTTGTTTTTGTTTTCATAGTCAGATTGTACTTTAGCCTGTAGATCTTCCGCTCTCCTTAATTATTAAACAACCTGGAATTAATTTGAAATACTAGTTGTTTGAGTATTCCTATACATTATTGTTGAAACATTATAATAAAGGTTAACAAATAAACATTAGCATAGTTTGTGAATCGTTTTGAAAGTCGTTTTGTATATTCAAAAAACACTTTGGAATTTCTTTTGCATTTAAAAGCTTCAAAGGAAAAAATAAAACAATAACAAAGACAATTAGAAAGAAATGACATACAAAAGACTCAGCAGCAGGTAACGTTCTTGGGAACTTTGGATTGAAAGACGAGATATTTACTACTGGACGATTAAGGCGTCGATGTTTAACACTAATAAACGGAGTGAGTCAAAAGTTGGCAACATCAAAATGTTTATCTTTATCATAAACAGGTTAAGTGAAAACAATTCTAAGCTTTTCAAAGTTGTCTTTTTTGTCGACACTGTCGACAGAAAAACGTTTGATAAGAAGAGGTCTATTGTAGGCATCATGTTGATTATATTTTCGTGAAAAAAAGCAATATGTGTACAGAAGTTTTAAAAAGTTCAACAACATTTAACCTATTCATATGAGGAAAACATCAAAGCTAAAGAGTCAATGGAATGTACGTGAATCGAAACACACAGTAATTTTTGGTCGACAGTGTATATGTGTGAGATAAAAGGAATTATTCATTTGCAATTTCGATAACAACTCATTTCTCGATAATTTAAACTGTTAAACAGTTGTTGCTTATTTGAATAGTTGCATAATTTTATAATTGGTTTTACGTAATGTTGATATTCATATGCTAGCTGTTTCTTTTGCAGAAGAAATATTGAACGCATTCAGGAGTTCAAGGGTTAACAAACACTTTGTATTTTCACGTATGTTTTTCGTTAGAGAAAGCCTGTTAATCACGTTAGTTCATTGAACAATTATTGATTTGCTGCAAATAATTAATCAGAGCAACCGTAATTGGTATAAACTGTAGCATATGAATTAAGGGTTTGAGAAAACGTTTTAATTCGGTAATATAGTCGAAATTTAATTAAACGTGTACTTGTAAACATGCTGACACTCGCTTAAATCATTGTCTGTATGTCATCGCTTATGTCAATCTAAACGTATACAATATATTTACGTGGAACCTATAGTTTTATACACGTACACGTACTGTGTCGCATTTTATCTAACCGTTACGGTACAAGTACAAAGTGGTTCTGAAATAATATCACTAAGACAGTTAGGCTATGATGCAACTTTTCATTGGTCTGTTTCGAGGAATCAACGTAAAATGGTTTTAACAACACCTTCATGCTCATAAAAAATATTATAACTAACTTTGTTCGTTGATAATAAAATTCAAAATAATATTGCCTATAATTGTAACGTTTTCATGTAAACGGTTTCCAGAGAGAATTATCGATTGATAAAATCTCCCACAAATCGAAACACACACAGTACAACTGAGTATGGATTTTATAATTCCTTTTACTGGCCCGAACAAAGCTTAGCGATGCAAATAACCTACATACACTCTGTAAGAGACATTAATTCCATGCTACCGGTCTCAATTTGATGGTGACTATTAATTGAAATATCTACCTACTATTGTTTATCTACAGTAAATACAAACGCCCCAAAGCACCGCATTAGCAGTGTTTTAATATATATATAGCCCGGAATTGACTTAACTGGGTTTTCCCATGCCGGTACAAATAAAAGGTGAATATCGATATTGAAATTCATGTAACAGTCCAATAACTCTATTGTCTCCGAAGTAACGTGTGTATATAACAACGGTTTAATTTTGTTTGTACCGGAGGATTAGGCTGGGAAAACCCGAATAACTATAATTCCGGGCTTAAACTAATATTTTATCAGTATTTTATCAGTTTATTTGACACCGAGGACCTAACAATAAAACCTGCAGTGAAGATCAAGAGATATTACACGACAAAAATATATGTTTACACCACATTTATGGTTCTACAAATAAAAAAGGTCATGTACGACCTTGAAGGAAAGATAACCTAACAAAAATGTGAATTATAATATTCTTCACATCATCATTATTTCTGAATGTTAAAAAGATTATCTTTTCACATCCATACGTCATAAAAAAATATCCGGTAAACATGACATTTTTTCATCAAAAGCGGAAATAACTAAGTGATATCCGGACATGTATATTTGATGATGATTTTAAACATATCTAAAATTAATGGAATGCTCCCCCATTTTTGCTAGATCAATTCCTCACGCGCATGTAGCCATAGGAAATGTCCATTAAATGCATTCTACTGTATGTGTTTGTAATGACAATAGTCCACAGTTTGATACATATCATTGTCACTTGATTATAAGGGAGGAGTTTGCACCAATGCAAACAAAAATGGTGTAATTACAAACAATTCTTATATAACATGTGTTCTGTAAATAATCACATCTCCAAAACTTGATGTCTTTTGTATGATTCCACCAACTTAAATTATTACCTTAACCACGTTTTAAATCCACAAAATTATGTTTTAAGAACGAGGTACGAAGTTTGTTACATTCACTAAACTCCTGGTACCGAAAAAGACATTACGTTATATTACTCGCCGAATAAAACATGTTTGATATTGTTAATACGTTTAAGAGCCATAAATATCCAAGAAGATTTAACATTGGGCGTTGAAAATGCATTTCTTGCATGTTGACAGTGCTATTTTCAGACATGTTATTGAATCCCCCAAGAATATTGATGGGATATTTTGTATTTTCATTTATTCTTATAGAGTTTTTACTAATTGGAACATTCAAGACAAGGCAATCACAATCCCAGCAGAAATAGAATATAATATTCTGTTATTATTTATAATCTGACTCCAATTTCTATAATCATGTGTGCATACGACATTATCAAAAATTGATACAATAAAACACCAGTTCACATGACGATGATCATGTTTAGATTGCGCATTTGGAAATACCCCGTCTGCACATTCGTATGAAACGTTCGAATCAAAAGATCAGTTTGCTAAATCTCACAAATTGTACGGTCTTTTAAGGCCGAAAAGCATGTTGGTAGTATGTTTTTTCAGTACAGATTTTTTCTACATAAAAAATCATCAAACACTACCAAAATACCGTGGGGTTCTAGGCATCCACAAATCACATGCTTTTAGCTCGGATACCACGTTGGTTTCTTAGTCCGATTAAAGTAATTTGAAGACTGCCCGTTGTGTTTTTTAGAGCAGTTTTTTCTCCACACGCGGTGTACAGTTTCATTCGTTATCAATATTTTATTGTTGTGGTTTTCTTTTTTTTCTTACACGTATTGGTAACATGTAAATGCCCACAGTATAGACAATGACTTTCGACATTGAGTCTTTACTTTCTTGCATGTTAACAGTGTTATTATTGCATATGTCAAGTCCATCTCTTGCGAATATTGATAGGATATTTTGTTTTATCATTAGTTCTGGTTACTATGTGCAACATGCAATCAAGGCACTCCCAATCCCAGCACAAATGGAACATAATTGTTCTGCTATTATTGCTAAGCGGACATCAAATTTCTACAATCATGTTTGCAGACGACATTATGGAAATGGATACATTAACACATCAGTGACGATATTTTCATTAATATTCATTTCATTCTTATTATCATGTTGCATACTCGTATGGCACGTTTGAATAAAACTAGTATCCAGATAACCTTGGACTTATTCTGGTTGCTCATTGTTGTTTCCATCTAAGAATTGTTCGCAAATTGAATAGATAGCAAAACTTGCCTAGTGGTTTTCGTATTGATGGATGTCCTTGATCTGATCCTCTAGTTCTTTGTCGATGAATAGATTAATACTGGTTTTACAAAGGAATTGCAAAGGGTTATTAATCACATTTGCTATATACTTTGCCATAATAGCTCTTCAAAACGTTTGTTACATATTCATAACTGAGGCTTAAAATAGGTCTTAACTTTACCTTTAAATTAATTTATTAAATAACCAGAATGGAACTTAGAGCTGACCTTATTACAAATGAGATCAGTGAAAAAAAGCAGTGCTAAAATGGGCCAAAAAGTATAGCTAAGATAGTTTTAGAACAGTATCAAAATGAACGTTTACGCTGCCATATGATTCCTGTAAATGTGTATTTACATTGAATACTACCGTACTCATTGGAATTGAATAAAACAAATCAGTTGTAAAGGCTGTTGTAATTTCTGACATTCTTGATTTTTGGACTGTCGATTACTCGACACATTACAACAACTTTTTATTAACAACACGTATTTCAGGAATAAATGCAGCGTCCAATGTAATTCATTAACAATGTATATGTGTAACTAAAGCATATATAAAAGCTGAATAAACATATGAACGTAAGTTTTATTTCGTACTGTTGATCTAATTTTAATTATTTTAAGTAAATAGGTTTAAAAAAACACACCATTTTCAATTCCTAATAATTATAACAATTTCTCTGTCAGTTTTTGAATGCGTTTTACATACAGTCGAACTCCGTTGGCTCAAACTCCTAGGGACCGGCGGAAATACATCGAACCTCGGAAAAATCGTGCCAAGGTGAATTGTTATGCTTCAATATAAAAAAATCGGTCCTCTACATCAAGTTTGAGCCAACGAGGAATTCGAGCCAAGCGAGTTCGAGCCAACGTTAAAGATTAAAATAGAAAAATCTAAGAGAAACTTGATTGTAAGACATAAGTGCTAATATCTAGAAACACTTGCATTTGGAAACAATCAAAATGTGTTTCTTGTTATCGTAAGCTCTTCATATTCTTGCTCCTATTTTATATAGAACTAAAATGCATCGGCAAGAAACAATTCTCTATATCTTCAAACATGTCAATTACGAGTATTTATGTTCTGATTTCTGTTTGTGTTTCAACCCATCTGTCTATACTTGATTTTCTTTTAACACACTTACAATAACTGCCAATTAACAGTTTCAATGAAGCAGAAACAGCGATATCTCACTTTGTATGTTGTTTATGAGCTCATTGCTATTCAATACAAAAGGATTTTACCTTTTCTATACAGCTTGTTGGGTCTTTACTAAGTGTTTCCATCTAATTCGTTCAAAGTGTAGTCTATCATTTGTTTAGTCGTGGGGATCATTTATTATGCCATAACAAGACTGTAAACACGTGTATTCAAATGTGTTGTCTCACAGTATAAGCCAACTACGTCTATAATTCAGTCCTTTGCAGTGTTTCCACAGAGAGTAAAACCATTAACAAATAAATTCATCTTCAAAATAGTCGAAGATTTAAAAGGTATGTCTTGAATTGTTTGAAGTTTGCGACTTTTCTACGCATTAAACTAGAATTACAAAAAAAAACATAAATAGGTTCTCGGTTAAATATTCTTATGTCCGATCAAAACAGTTGGCACAATAAAAAATTGTACTTAGACGACCGGAAAAGTGACAAGAATCTTTATTCAACTACGTAATGCGGAAGCGACTCTGATTACCAGACTTCGTGATTACAGACGACAATATCGGAACAACAACGAGCATAGAAATGTGTCTCTTGTTGATAGCGTTATAGACGCCGGATTCCATATTTGGTGAAAAGAACCGTATTAAACTGTCATTTATATCAGGAATGCGTCTACACTCTAAGACAAAAGACAGGTATTGACCATACCGAAAATGCATTGTAAGTAGGCAAACCATTCATTAAGATTGTTCAATCCACATCGTTTGTATGTTGGGTTTGTATTGTAAATATTTCAAAATAAAGATACCACATACTTGTATTGTTAATATTTTGAAATATAGATAACACATGTTTGTATTGTAAATATTTTAGAATATAGATAGCACATGTTTGTATTATAAATATTTTGAAATATAGATAACACATGTTTGTATTGTAAATATTTTAGAATATAGATAGCACATGTTTGTATTGTAAATATTTTAAAATATAGATAACACATGTTTGTATTATAAATATTTTAAAATATAGATAACACATGTTTGGATTGTAAATATTTTAAAATATAGATAACACATGTTTGTATTATAAATATTTTAAAATATAGATAACACATGTTTGGATTGTAAATATTTTAAAATATAGATAACACATGTTTGTATTATAAATATTTTAAAATATAGATAACACATGTTTGGATTGTAAATATTTTAAAATATAGATAACACATGTTTGGATTATAAATATTTTAAAATATAGATAACACATGTTTGGATTGTAAATATTTTAAAATATACACAAACATTAATTTGCTACCGTTTTAGTTTACCAGACAGAAACCTGTATTGTTGTCATTTTGTTTGGTACTCTTCGTTTTTAACAAACAAATTGCCAAGTCAAAGTCCAAAATAAGATGTAAACATGGCAGCTTATAGCAATATACATGGATCAGTTTTCGAAATCCTGCATTAGGACACCATTGGAAAAGTACTTAAACGAAAGCACAAAAGGGGAATGAAGGTAATCTGGGCTAGGCAATGAGACATCTAACATATATCTACTGTCTAAATTTGGTTTGTATTAGTGTTTGTGGTTTCTGTGAATGTCATCAGTTGTTCGTTGATACGGACTTTTACCCTCTTTTTTTCTACCGCTTCGGACCTCTTGATATATTTACTCTCAATGTAGAGGTCATATATTTATGTATTTAAACTGTCTGTCAAATTCTATTGATTTGCAATGTTCAAAAAACAAATCCGTTTATACTAGTTCCGTCTATAGGGCTGTGATTACAGGTGTAGTTTTGCGCTTCTATCAGTGACCCCAATCCCCCTCCTCCCATTTTATATTGTTGTATTACAAACAGATTTGCAGTCTTATGTGTATTGGTCTCCTGTGTCTGATACCATCGATCTGATGACAGATCATTGAATATGTATTTTTAAACAGGATTAATCAAGGCATACTATACTCGGTCAAGCCCTTTTTCTTTGAACTCTAAAATTAGCCAGAAATGATACAGATAAAATTTGCAGCCGGTTGTGTTATCAGGGCCATAGAAATTGCGAAATAGGAACTCACTAGCCATACTTGTTTCAACTAGTTTCAACTACGCATTGAAACAAAACAAATGTGTACTGCACAACGTATAGGCTTTTGCGGTGAATATGGACAACCTCGACAGTTTTGTCTGGAATGAAAACCAACCCAACATAAATTGGCCGGTAACTCGGTATGCTTCGTTACCGGCTTTCGTTTGCCCCCTCTAGTCGGATGTTTTCGGTCAGGGTATATGAATATTAGACCATCTGTATGCCTGTGTGTGTACTGTTGATAAATTGAAAACAATTTTAAAAGCATTTGTTTTAGTCTTCTTCGGTTACCAATTTAAAAGAATGGTCGTTTACGATTAGATATTACTTTATTTGCAGAAATTATTATTTAGCCTCCCATCAGAACCGTGAACCTACATGTATTTTTTTTTAAATGACAATATTCACATGAAATTTAGCACGCATGTTATTCAACTTAAGACTATTTCAAATCAGTTTAGTCTTTCAAAAATTGTGTTTTAATTTTTTAATTTCAATATCAGTTGTAACACTCGTTTAAACAATTGCCATTTTCAACCCGAAAACGAATAGATTGGTTTCGAACGGCTTTCAGTTATTGTTTACTAGCTTAAAACAATATTTGTTTACATTTTAACTATACTTCACTACACTTCACTATACTTAACTATAATAGTTCTTAACTAAAGATTTTACAAAAGATATGTCAGCCAAGCTAAAGATCACAATGTCGTTGTTGTCTATTGTTTTGCTTTCATTGTCTCTGGCTCTTTAGCAAGGTCTGAAAAATACAATAGAATTAGATCTAAATCTAATACTTGATTTTTTAAAATCACCTATTGTTTAGGAAGTTACTCATTATGGGAACGAGAATATATTAGCATTACCTTAACTGTATCTCAATTTTAGTTTGTGTATACATGTAATTATAAAAAATACCTTTCTTTGTAAACATTTAAAGTTCTTGAAGCAATTTCCTAGACATTAAATTTTTCCAAAAATTGTATCTGTAAACAGTGCTGATATGTAAATTCATAATTCATAATTGGGTTATAATTCATAAATGATAAAATAAATTAACAGTTAGCAAATGGACATTGCAACAATACAAAATGTATTGAGTTGTATTAATTACCTGTTTTGAATTATGTTCAACTATAAATGCTATGGGTTTCTCACACGATGTTAGCTCGGATAAACAATGAACTGTCATGCTCAATTTAGGTTTTTGACAAGCTGAACAATAGCTGAATGCAGTGGGAATTCATCTGACCTTTTGACTCTTTTCTTATTCTGATATCATTTCCCATTTGTAATATATTGATGGAAATATTTCTCTGTAAAACTGTAGAATCCGATGGAATTTCTATTCGGTATAAGCACGAGTGGACATGGTATATTTGTTTACTTTCAGACAGAATTATACTACCCGCAGTTGTTGAGGTACAACTATCACTTATAATGGTTTGAAGTGTTTGAAGCCAATTGTCGGATCTTTTATTTTTCATTTATTTTAATCCTTATACACATTCCTTATCTGTTGAGTCATGTACTGCAAATACTTCATAGTAATCTCTGTGTTTTCGTGTTTCATCGGATTGTAACGTAAAGCGACTTCTCTCTCCCTCTCTCTCCCTATGTTCAGATATTTGTGCATAGGAAAACTGGCTCTGTGTTCTCCGATCCGGGTAATTCAGAAACAGTCTTACCACATAGCTGCGACATATGTGTTATGACCTTTTTTACATATTGCACCTCAACGCATTCACTCCGTAAGTTCATCACAAAACGCTGTATTTCTTGTGAGTTACAATTTTTTTTCTTTACTGTAGATCTGGATTTATTGTATTCCAGCAATGATTCCACATATGTTAAATTGTCATTAAGACTTCTGTCGTCATCTTTCCTTATTTCATTTTAATGTCTTAATTCTTCATCTAATGCTTTGTCTCTTGCTCCGATATAATCTATGTTTGTTTTAGAAGTGCTTTCTACCTCTTTCTCCAAATCCTTTCATGCTTTTGGAGCAATTTCACTTTTTTTCCTTTAAATAAAAACGTTTAGTTTTGTATGTTTTAATAGTTGTGCCATATTTTATTTTATTTCTAGCATAAAGATACAATTCTGTTTGAATTTCATAACATTTAGTGCGTTTTCATGTTAATGCAGCTGTTGTTAAGTGACTTACCCTTCTTATCTGTTTTAAAGTACATTGTTCCTGAATTAAATTTTTATTTTTCTACCCGAATAACAAACATTTTATTTTCTGCTAAGCGTACCAAAAGGTACCAAATAATTAGTTCTGCGCACAGCAAACCCCACTTTTTAATCCCTCGGTAGCTCAGGACTGGACAACTCCTCGAAATTGCCAGTCTTTGGTGTTGCAAATGAACAAAGAAGTCAATATTTTATTTGTATGATTTGCATTTGAGTAACATAAATAGAGGTTCATGTATTTTGGGATTCGTCCATACTGTGCCATGCATAGTCATAACAACACTTATAGTTTCTAGCTTTCGAGATCATAATAATCAGAAAGGTCACAAAGAGCATCTGTTCCCTTACTCTTAACAAACAGCAAATAGTTGCATTTAAGTTTCGTAAGTCGTTTCCATAAGTTGAGTAGATCCATTTTTTAAGCCCATTAGGTCAATGAAACCATTCTTTTTAGCAATCCCGTGGATTCACTGAACAATTTCGTCATTTTGTCAGGGTACTTAATTGGTATGTCTGCCTTATCTCACAACCCTAGGCTAAGTAAAAGCCTGGGTGTAGTTGCTCATACGTCACGAAATATGCTTCTATTGGAAATATCGATAAAAACAATTAAAGTGATGAGCTATTGTCAACTTTCTGACATTGACGATCATTCAAGACATTTCGACTGCGTGGCAAATAAAAGATATGACGTAAGTTTGAAATGTGAGTTTATGTTGAAGATATGTCGGAAAGAAGAGCATAAGCATGTGTACATTTTTATATAATGTCGATTATGTTTATTGATTGAGCAAAAAACAATTTAAAATTATTAAGTGTCTTCTTTTCAGTTCAGAGTTGTTCATTTCATTTCTTTTAACGTCATTAATTATCAGCATTAAGTTTATGGTAACACAACGAAGACAAAGCAAACAAAACATAAGCACTGCATCAAACATCCTATTACAACCAATAGCAATACAACCATTCATCTTAATTCATAAGCAATATAGACATTTCAATCCATACAATTTCCATAGATATACTGTTTTCAAAAAGATTTAAATCCAGACTCAATAAAGTGCAATTACGTATTGATAACTCATTGTAAACTAAATAAGATATACTAAAAGTGTTAAAAAAACAATCGAAACAATAAAGAAAATCCAAGATTACTAAAATTTAGCCAATAACTTGTTTAAATAAAAGAGAGGCAATGCCAAACAAACACCAAGCAAGTAGTACACCATTACCTAGCAAAAATATAACGCAGCTGTCCAACTTTGGCCATGCTCAAATGTTACTGCCTCAGCACGGTCTTTGAAAACAAGGAAATAACTCAGTAGGGTTAACTAGTTTGTGAGCGCTAAAGACACAGAGCATTAAGCTAATTGGAACGTCCATTTTGAAGAAATTTTCAAATGAAAAAATACTATTAAAATAAATATTCCTGAATATATTTTATTCAAAACTGTTTACCATATGTAGCAAGATGAAATTTTAAAGCAATCATTTTCACCAAAATCTTTAATGATATGTGAAAAGCACAATTGTAACTTTGATGGTTATGAACTTGAGCGGTAATTGAAACAGTTGGTAAATAACATTTACATAGAGAGAAAGAGTTAGAGATATATAGAGATAGGATATTAAATAATTGGTCATTCAATACCATGCTCTATCCATTAACTCGCTGTACTAGACACAATATTGCATTATTGTATAACGCGTATGTTTATGTGTTGGCATGTTATCAGGTTTTTTTTCCTTATTTGTCATTTCGATAAAAGATATAGGTTAATAAAATCTACTTCTTAAATCATTTAATGGAATGAATCATTCTCAAATTACAAAATTAATCATAAACAAGGTCGCTATCATTAATTACTAACATTGCATACTTTTGACGTGACATCATAAATTGGAGCAATATAATAAACTGGAGAAAGAAACAGAATATTTTGTCCATTATTAATCAATTATTGTTGTCATTGGAAATGGACAGCGATGTGGTGCGTGTAAGGGAAGGACGGTAGAAAACTGATCACGACATTACAGGTCTCACGCAAATTGGATTTTCTTCTCTGACACATTAGTCTGGTCTCTAGGATTCGACGTCACATGAAATAATACCTTGCGAAATAGCTGGAATTGAACATAAACAACTTTAAAGTACGGATTTTTTCAATATACATATATGGACAAACAATAAGGTTCTATATTTGTGTTTCATTCAGTGGATGTACAGGGTATTTCATAATAGTGAGCTGTTCCAACCAAAATATATATGTGATACCTCGCGATGGAAAACTGGAGATACATTTGCTCAAATTATCGTGTAAATTTACGAGATTTTAAACAGCTGCATTTATATTCGTAAGTGATTTTCGCTTAAACTTAAAAAATGTGCTATTTTGTAACTCTGAAAAGTATGTTGGTAATAAATAAATAAACTATTTAGCAACTAACCTTGTTGGAATGAATATGAAAGACCTGGAATAATAATTTGCGAAATGGAATATAATGATTCTAACAATATAACGGCTGAGGATTTATCAAACGATCTTCAACTGGTTATTTTGCCAGTTTCATGTTTAATTGTGTTCGAAATAGTTTGTGGAGTAGTGGGAAACATTCTCATTTTAATCATATTCTCGCGGCATTACAAAGAGTGCAATTTCCGTTGTTTTGTGCTTTGTATGGCTGTTATAGATTTGATCAGCTCTGTGACAACCCTTCCAGGGGAGTTCATATCACACATGATATGGTATAGCTACAAGTTTGACACGTTGTGTAAAGTCAAGTCCTTCTTCAACGTCTACACTGTGTGGGCGTCTGGACTTGTTCTCCTTATTCTAGCGTACGAAAGAAATCGAAAGATTTGTCATCCACTATCTTGGCAGATACCAACGCACTTCGCAAAGCGGCTATGTATAGTTTGTCTAGTGGTCTCTCTGTTCGTCTCTTTTCCTATTGCTATCTTCTGGGGTAAACAATCCTACGTGTATAGCCACAAAAATGTCATCGTCGAGGTGTATATCTGTGAAAAGTCGAACAAATACGCAAATGAACAAACTCCATTAATTTTTGTTCTTAGTGCTTTCGTTGTTCCGCTGTCGCTAATCATGGCGACCACCACAGCGTTAAATATCTGCACCGTAAAGAAGTTGCTAGTTAGGATGAAAGTGTGTAAATCTTGTAGAGACTTGACCGGAAATCCCGCTATGAGCCCAATCAGAGAAGAACGACAAGCACAACACCACGATACCAGCGGTGTTATAGAGGATAAAGATTTGTGTACGACTTCTTTCCCAGAAGATCGGCGTCGGTTTAGTTTTCCAACAGGTCGGAATACGTGGAAACTGAAACATCTTAAAAGACAAAATGAACATCGTGAGTTTATAAACGGCGTTATGGGGAGACGTGTTTCAGATACAAATAGTTCCGAGCCTTCCAAACTGGATTTGGACCAATGCTCTTGTCAAAAACCGGCACAGTTTTGCATATGCGCGCGAATGACATTTCGAAGGCAACATTATTCCGACACAGACGTCAGGACATCAACTCCGAGGCATACAATGCGGGAATGGCGAGAACACTATATACGACATCGAAATCGTTCGCGTCGTACCAGAACAGTTATAATGTTGATGCTTAGTACTGTTTTTATTTTGACAACATCTACTTATCTTGTGCTGATTACGAGCATCGCAAATCCTGTTGGAATTTTACGACGTCTATCAAACGAAGAGAAAGTGACGTTTTTCTTGTTTTTAAGGCTTTACTTCATAAACACCTTAATTAACCCTATATTGTATGGTTGTATGGATAAACGATTCCGTAAGGGTTTAAAACGAATATGTTGCGCATTCACTAAAGATTAAAAGCTATAAACAGAAACAAAACTCTTTTGGATGACGTGGAAATTTTCTAAACATTATCTCATGAAAAGACGTATACTTCGCAAATACAACATATACAAATACAACTCAACAATAGTTATGCCATTTCAATAAGTAAATTTATCTTTCAAAAGAAAAAAAACAAACATCTGCAACACGTCCAGAAAGGAAGCTGCCTGGCACTCTTTTAGTATTATCTTTCTTTGAATGAATATTTACTGTAATTTTCAAAGGCTAACATTGTTTTCGTATATAGAGGTCATAAACTCTTGAAGACCTCCTGGCAGCATTTAATTACTTCAATTGTTGATTTGGGTACAAACTGCTTCCGTTCTAGTTATCTATCACATCTTTTTATACTGTATAAATAAATTTTGATTTTTGTGTTGTTGACTTTGTTTTTCTCAAGTGTATTTTAGAGTAACAAATAAAAAAATTATAACAATTAGATCGATCGATTGTATTCCTTTAAACTTCGATCATTAGTTTATCAGTTAGATAGAGGCTTTTATGAAGATATAAACTATCAATGGTAATACTGAACTAATAAACATTAAGACAGTTTGTTAAATTTGTTGTCAAGAATTGTGTGTATTTTTAATAAATAAATTTGACCACTATTACTTCTCATCTTTTAGTAATATCCATTCTCAAGCAAAACTCAAATTCGTCAGCTGTAAACGGAATGGATGAGAGTCTTTTCTCTTTTTTTGGCTTAGTCTTAATTGTTTTGCCTGTTTAAAAAGCTCTTGGTAATAGTTTAGGTACATAGGCTTGACCCTTAAGTTTCCCTTGTTTTATTTACAAAAGGCTGGATGATTTGTCCATCTCGCACATCTTTATTATTGTATCACATTATATAATGTTGTCTGTAAGCAAGATGTATGGACTTTGAATCTCCATTTAGCGGTCCATTCTGTTCAACGGTTCATTCGGGGTATCTGATAATGCAAGGGAAACTGCAGGGACGAGTCCAGCATAACACGCTATTATAAAAGAGTTATTTTAACAAAAACACAGTGATGTGAGGTCGATAGTGGAGTTTATGAGCCCCTCCCATTTGTGCGTACAGGATACTCCGTCGTTGTTTTCACAAGATTCGTGCGCGACAAATATTATAGGGACCTTTTGGTCAGGAGACCCTTCGAAAGCACTAGCTACATACCACCTTTACATTAAGGAGTTACGGTTCTATTGAATTTTTTTGTTGACAGAAATGAAAGGTGCACCACTGTCAACACCACACCCGATACTCTTGAGAGTTTCGGGTTATTATGAAAAAGTCCCTGAAAACTGTTTACCAAAAGAGGGAGGGGGACTTCGAGGTAACATCACTGTGCGTATGTGTAAGGTTAAAGGACCAGATCATTCCATAGTTCAATAATGGATAACAATTGATTGATTTCTCGATTCTACATTATCTGCGGGATGTATGTATTCTAAATTTTAACTCGAAAATAAAAGATAATTTATTTTTGTTCATAATAATTGTATATATTTTTGAATTTGAGATACGAAATATTAAGCTGATCAAAAGTAAACACTTTATTACCAACCAGGTTTAAATATTAAAAGATTGGGATTCAGCAGGAACAAATTAACAGCGATTTTGAAAAAGGGGAAGATTCTAAAGTGCAAATGGAATGTTAATACGACTGTTTTACAACTTGTTACTGGTCTACTATGCGGGTAGTGTGCGAAATTGTTATAATGGATGTTAACATAACATAATATAACATAACATTTTTTTTTATTTTGATTTAAGCATATACAGCTTATCATCATAAACATAAATCGGTATTTCATACATACACGAATAATGAAATTAAACTCAATCGCAATTGATACCACTAATAAGCTTTCTTATGCGTAACATGTGACAAACTACAATAGAGAAGGAAATGCATTACAAAATATACTCTACTGTACAACATTGATAATATTGTCTCTTTGTTTAGAGGCTTTAATGATATACAATGCTAGTTTATGCAATTGGTGTTTATTTCGGACGTTGCAAAGTTGAATAAATTTGAACATGCTAGGTCTATTTATATAATTAGAAGGAATATATTCTCTCCTGAGGTCACTTTATACATAACATACAACCATAAGATGATATTCGTCTTCTTCCTCATTTAAATTGCAAAGAACTGATATTCAACAACCGCAATGCCATCCACCACTACTACGCATACACCTACGATTACGGTGCCCACAAGAACCAATACTAGTCCTACAAATTCCACTAATACCCATACAGCAACAACATAAAAACAACAACAACAACAACTAATTGAAACAACTATCTCTACAACAACCGCCACTGCGCCTATAATTCAGCCAAGTCGAGAACTAACTGCAAAAACAAAAACAAAATCAAAATAAAAAACACCACAACAGCATCAACGGTTCTTTATAACTTGAATATATACGCATACATGTACATCAACAAAATATATATTCATATGTGGCAAATTTGACTCAGTTTAAAAGAATACAGTATTGTTAAAACAGGAATGTGATTTCATGCTACATAAAAAAACCCGGCTTCGATCACAAATATTTAAAGAGCTGAGACATATATGATCGAAATGTGTGACAAATGAGTTCTTATTTTTCCCAGCTGTGAAGAGTATGATCCTATTTTTCCCAGATGGGAAAAAATATGATCTGGGGAAAATAAGGTCCCACAAAGCCGCAACGTCTTACTGTAGTACATGTGATGATTTAAAAGTGTCATTTTTTTTTATCCCAATACTGCTTAAAAGGACATATTCTCTACGCAAAGACCAATAAGACTACAACATGACCCGACAACGGCTATTCCTAAAAGATGTTATTCTTAACAATGAAAATTGAGACTTATGATGAAATGTTGCTTTTAAATGCCACTATCAATACATCTTCAATTGCACTCGGTACAGCCTCTTATCCGCTACTAAATTTCAATCACTTTGATCTCGATGCTCAATGACGTTTGTCAATACAAGTCGATGTTCATTCGTTTATCCTTGGACATTGACAAAAATGTAGTGGACACTAGATACCTTATGTTATCATTTTTCATTCCCTTGAAAAACACTGTGTCATCAACAAAGTCCATTCGCTGTAGCAATACCGTTATGATTGAAAGTCTGTGTAGATTTCCTAAAGAATTAATAAAACCGACCGTATGCACTTTTTTACAGTGTATGTTCTTAATATTTTTAAAAGGTATTGATCGTATCATTTTCCATTCTCATGCATAACATTGTCATCAACAACTAATTTACAGTAGAAAAACTGTTGTAAATTGTTTAACTGCATGCTAGTTATCGACAAGTGTTATCCTGTTGATGGCCATTTTTTTTCTTTATCGCCATGTAGCATTTTTCTTTCTTTAAATTCGTTTTTATTGTCTGAATAAATGCCATGTATTTGATTATGAGGGTCACAAGGTGATAGCGGAGCCTTCGAAATGAGCCTCACTTTTGTCAATATTGTATTTCTCTCCGCAATTGCCCTTTTGCCTCAAGTTTGTAAAACGTTATAATTGCTGTCCAAGCAGCAGGAAATCCGAGCGGTTACAAGAACTTTAATAGTTTGTCACTGTTTCACATATACTGCTATGTGTACTGCAAGTGTAGACTAATACATAAAATACATTATTTCCAAGCCTTATGTACGAAAAATGGTGTACGTACAATTTGTGCGACAAAAAATGTGTCACTGTATTAGTGTGCTCTGTTTGCTTCCCAATATTATTGACCGAAAACAGTGCCAGCCACGGTCCAATTTGACAAATCTTAGCTATGTTCAAAATAAAAACCCTGAGTTAAAAGAAGGAGGAGATTCTGGCTATTCATAGAATTCCAACCAGGGGGGGTGGAGTGAGGCCTGTGCTTATCAAAACAATAAACAATAGTGTAAAGTCACGGATCATGAGGAAAAGAAAACAGATGAAGTTGGCAGGACACAGAATAACAGACGATGTGACACGATTGAATGCAGGGCTTATCAGCAGACTTTTTGATCATGAACAAATAGAAAGTGCTTGGTTTTTTAATGGTTCAGTGTTTGGACAAACCCATAGAGGGGAACGTGTAAAATTCGATATTTATGAGGACATAGCACAGCTAATCACAGACTACCGCTCAAACCGTGTAAAAAGGTGATTTTTTGTTTAAGATTAATAGATGTTGTTTTTTTTTCAGAATAGTTTGCAAATGATTGTTTCTGAAGTAACTGTAATAATATTAATATAAATGTAGATATCTTATTCATTAGTTATGGTGTAAACATGACTACTATATTATTCATTTTGATTTTGTTTTTGACACGAGTTAGGTTTACTGTACACCATCTATTAACATGTTATAATGTGAACACATTGTAGGTAACGCATTACATAAAACATATCTTTTTAGGACTAAAAAAGTTTATTTAAAACCATTTAAATATCAAGCCGGTGTACTCATAAGATGAAACAACTTTGTTTAGTCTTAAAGGGGTTTAAGGATTTGCTGAATGTCTGATTTAAAGAACTATAAATACTATAACATACTGAATATTTTTTCTACACTAAAGACTATATTGTGAACCAATAAGATATAGGTCATAAGTGTTAAGATTGTAGTAAATATATGGTGTCCAAATAATCCTTTAAATTATGGACAGTTGGGGTGAAACAAATGTTGAAATTTTTTCACTAAGATTTACATCCTTTACATCTTTCTTTTCTTTTTATCTTTTTTCGGCTTGTTTTTTTTCTTTTTCTATGATATAATTGTTTATTATGTTACATAGTACACATATAAAATTATGCCTTGTGTGAAGTGATAAGCGTCTCTGTTGGTTTTTCAAAATAGTTACATTGGTATCTTGCTCCAAGCCTGCAGGACAAAATATTTTACTATTTATTAAATGTTGTTAACATAATTGCTCTGTATTATGTCATAACAGATTCGGCCATCTGAATGACAATCGGATTAGATGAATTTGTAAATACTTGATATGTGGTCGTTGAATTTGTTTACATGATTTAACATTTTATCGATATGATAACTTTGTGTGCATGTTTGTGTATATATACTTAATGTATATTGTTTTGTAAAACATGATGCTTTGAGAATGTTTTATTCTAAAGATACATTTTTTTTCTTCTTATTAAAAAAGCTAGAAATGCTCTAAAACTCTTTATATATTTTTTTGTTTCTGTTTTTTTTTTCTTTTTACTTAGCATAGGGTAATTATTATTGACTAAAACTGCTGGTACATAGTACCATTTTTTGTTGCATATGATTATAATATCCTATGCAATAGGTGAAAGCTAGTCGGTGTAAATTATGTATTTCCACGCTGGCTGTATTTCTTGTTCTCTGCTTTACTCTTACATGCAATGTATGTTTACTGTATGCAATAGGAAAACTGTAATAGTTGACATTATGTTTAAATGTAGTTACAAAAACTATGGATATTTTTATAGTTATTTAGATATCATATGTAATACTTATGTCTAATTTGTATGTATGTTCTTACAACTGTAGGGGGTTAAATAATACAAAAAAGCGCCTTGACATATTTAATTTACTTAGAGAAAAAAAGTTTGATATCGTCTGTATTCAAGAAACTCATTTCACTTATGAACTTGAGAAATCAATATATTCAGAATGGAATGGTGAATGTTTTTACAGCCATGGGAAAACAAATGCAAGGGGAGTTGCTATATTATTTCGAAATAATTTAGACATTAAAATTAACAGTGTAGTTAAAGACAATAATGGAAATTTTCTGTTGATAGAAATTTTGTTTAATGATATGTCTTTCTTGTTAGCTAATATATACGCACCAAATACAGATTGTCCGGATTTTTTTAATATGATTTTCAATGAAATAGATAAACTGAGTAATATTGATAGGTATATTATTTGTGGGGACTATAACTTAGTGCTTAACCCAGAGTTAGACTATAAAAACTATAGAACGATTCACCATAATGTTAAAGCCAGGAAAAGATTATTAAACATAATTTATGAAAGAAACATACTAGATCCATATAGAGAATTACACGGAGAGAATAAAACTTACACTTGGAGAAGAATAAACCCTTTTCAGCAGGGAAGACTTGACTTATTTTTGATATCAAATAATATGAGAAAATGTGAAACAGATATGTGTTATAAGTCTGATCATTCAATTATTACTTTAGAGTTATGTTTTTCTGCAGCCAAGCATGGTAAAGGCCTTTGGAAATTGAATAACTCACTTTTATTAGAGATTGAATATTTAGAATGTATTAAAAAAAGATTGATGATGTAATTTTACAATACTGTATTCCTGTATATGATAGTGTTGCTGTGATAGAAATGGATAGGTCAGAAATACAGTTTGTAATTAACGATGAACTATTTTTAGAAACTTTGTTAATGGAAATTAGAGGTAAAACTATATCATTTGCTAGCTTCAAGTCTAAAAAAAGAAATCAACAAGAACAAATATTGCTAAATGATATTTTAAAATTGCAAAGTATTTTGACGGAAGATAATAAAGAACAGTTATTAATTCTAGAGTCTGAGTTAAATGAACTAAGAAGCAATAAGCTTAAGGGCTATGTTATTAGATCTAGAGCAGACTGGATAGACAATGGCGAGAAGGCTACCTCATATTTTTGCAATTTAGAAAAGAAAACTATTGCTGATAAACATATTCCATTTATTGAAAAAGATGATGGTTCTTTTATTTATGAACAAGATGAAATTCTGAAAGAGTCTTACAAATTTTATGAAAATCTTTACAGTGAAAGGGAATCTGTTGATCTTGATCTTCAAGAAGAATTAGATAAATGTGTTTATAATGTATTAAACAAACACCAGAGAGACTCCTTAGAGGGCCTTCTGACATATGATGAAGTATCAAATACTTTAAAAGTTATGAAAAATGATAAAAGTCCGGGAAGCGATGGATTTACAGTAAATTTTTATAAAATGTTTTGGAAAAATATTGGCAATTTTGTTGTTAGAGCAATAAACCATGCCTTTAAGTGTAATTCATTTTCTAGAAATATAAAGTTAGGTACGATTGTGTGTATTCCAAAGGAAAATAAACCTAAACAATTCTTGAAAAATTGGAGACCTATTACTTTGCTTAACGTCGTTTATAAGATAGCTTCAGGTAGCATAGCAAATAGATTGAAAACTGTATTAGATGTTTTAGTTTCCAAAGACCAAACAGGATTTGTTAAAGGTCGTAATATGAGTGAAAACACTAGGTTATTGTATGATGTAATGAAATTGTGTGATGATAAGAACATTCCTGGACTCATTATGCTGATTGACTTTGAAAAGGCATTTGATTCTATATCCTTTAATTTTATTGAGAAAACTTTAGCATTTTTTAAGTTTGGTGATACTTTTAAAAGCTGGATTAAAATGTTTCTATATAATACTGAAGTTGCTGTTCAGTTAAATGGATACTTGTCAGATTTTTTTTAAGATAGGTAGAGGCTGTCGACAGGGAGATCCAATATCTCCATATTTATTTATTTTATGTGCAGAAATCCTTTCTATAAAGATAAGACATTGTGAAGACATAAAAGGTATATGTATTGATGGAGACGAATACAAGATTTCTTTATTTGCGGACGATACAACTTTATTATTAGATGGTACAGAGAAAACGGTGAAAACTGTCATAGAGGAGTTGTATAGATTTTCACAATTTTCAGGTCTAAAAGTAAATTTTGATAAGACAAAGTTGGTTTGGATTGGAACACAAAAATATTCTGCCAGATCTATTAAAACAAAATTTAAGTTGTCATGGGGTGATACTAGATTTAAACTACTGGGTGTACAGTTTGATGTAGATCTTAACAAAATGTGTAACCTTAATTTTGATGAGAAACTGTTGAAAGTGAAGAATAGCATTGAATATTGGAAAAGAAGAAAGTTAACACCTATAGGGAGACTAACTGTCGTAAAGACAATTTTATTACCACTGTTTACACACTTATTTATCAGCTTACCTAATCCACCAAATGCTTTTATGAAACAACTCAATGATTTATTCTCTGAGTTTGTATGGGGTGGAAAACCTAAGATGAAAAGTACCGTATTTGTGAAAGATTTTACAGAAGGTGGTATTAAAATGATAGATGTAGCGAGTTATATGTATAGTTTAAAAGTAAAATGGTTTAAAAATTATATAGTACATAATGAAAGTAAATGTTTTAAAGTGATGGAGAGTTTATTTGATGTTGATAAGATGTTTAAATTTGGTAAAATGTATTGTGAAAATATTTGCCAAAAATTGTCAAATGTATTTTGGATAGATGTTGTAAAAGCATATATGTTATATATAGATAAAATATGTATAGACACTGTAAAACAATTTTTGCATATGCCTTTATTCTATAACCATAACTTTAAAAATGGAAACTATGTATTTATGCATGCATTATTTATTAAGGGGTTACACTACGTAAAAGACTTATTCGATCTAAATGGTAGAATGTATGATCTAAGTGCTTTAGAATTTATTGTTGGCAAAAAATTGAACTTTTTACATTATAATGGACTTACATCTGCAATAGATTCATATATGAAGAAAAAGAACATTATTTTAAGAGACACTGACTTTGCTCTTTGCCAAAATCCATGTATAAATTGTTTTTTATATCCTATATTGGTAAAACAGGACCTCAATAGATTTCTTTACAACACGTTTATTAAAAACACTGAAAAACCAACTAGCCAACAAAAGTGGGTGTTATTATATGAAAATATCAATATTAAATGGAAAGTTGCATATAGCTATGTATTTTATTGCACAAGAGATTCATATATTCAATGGTTACAAACAAGAATAGTTCACAGAATACTTCCAACAAAGTCGTTGCTATATAAAATGAAACAAGTTGACGATAACCTATGCTCTTTTTGTGAAAGCAGTGAAGAAACTCTGCTCCATCTTTTTTGGGATTGTAATAAAATACAGCCTTTGCTACAGCATATTTTACGAAAAATGAATTCCATTGATCCAAATATTGTCATAAATAGTATGTTTGTTTTGCTAGGGTCTGGAAAAAATAATTTTAGTTTTGATTTATTGTTCCTAGAATTTAAAAAATTCATATTCCTTTGTAAAAGAAAAAAAATAGTTCCAACAGTACATGGATTTAATAATAGCCTTAGACTGGCTTTGGATATTTATAATAACACAAACTTATCAGTTAAGGAAAGAAGTAATTGGACAGTTGTAGAACGTTTTCTACTTTAAACTACATTTTCATTGAAATTATTTATATTTTAATTTAAGTTAAATATTTAAGCATACAAATGAGAATATATGATGTACTTGCATGTTTTGGTTTTTTTTATCTTTTTTTTCCTTAGTTTATAATCATGGATATTTGTACAGTGTTTTAAAAAAGATACAATAGAGCACGTATGAACTTAACTTTTCATGATTGTATATACTGTTGTACCTATTGTACCTATTGTTCTGAATAAACGAAAGTGTCCATAAAAAAAAAAAAAAAAAAAAAAAAAAAAAAAAAAAAAAAAAAAACCAGCAATATTTTTTATAGACCTACCAATTAAAACAACACAAAAAATCCGCAGATGAAAATGACATTTAACATACAAAAACATTGTTTATTTTTGCTCTTGACATTGTTTTTTCTGATTCAAGTATGCATTTATAACTTTAACTAGCTATCTGAATGAGTTGCTCATGTCTCAAGATATTTTATTGTATTTAAATATTGTCGTCTGCATACAAGAGTTATGGAAAAAACAACCATTACAGATCCATTATAATCTATTTTTGTTGTGAGATGTGCGCGTCTCATTTGTACATGTTACAACGATCTTTTTAACCAGAAAAATTGTATTTTACCGAAAACCGATATATATCCGCATGAAAATAAACAATCTTTGTCGAAGTTGTCATTTGTCAGAAAATTGCTTTTTAAAAGTACAATAGAAATTACAGACACGTAGGTAAATTTCATAATTATCTGGGTATTTTTCTACAAAATATGTCAGGGAATGCCGGAATCGCAATTGACAATAAGAGGAAAATGAAACATCTGGGCCCGTATTCACGTACGTGTCTTAGCCTCAAATGTAGACTTAGGACTCAAGACTCAGACTTTGGGCTGTAAAACGGTATTCACTAATGTTTCTGAGATCAAAGTTTGAGTTCAAAGTCTGAGCCTGAGTCTCAAATGTTGAGTCTATAATTTAGAAGCTTTGCAACCTTCAAAGATGGCGGCTGGACATAGAGCTATCGTTAGAGATCGTATGTTTCTGAGGCAAGTGCCACGTCCTCGTGTTTTTCGCGATAGGAGTAACCCTCTGGAGGACCTAAGGGAAGAGGAGATATTTGCTCGTTATCGTTTCCGGCCGGATACGATCTACTTCATTGTTGATTTATGCCAGGCAGCTGCCCGGGACACAGGCAGATGTTTCGCCATACCTTTGGTGTTGTGCGTTTTAAGCTATCTGCGATTTTTGGCCACAGGAGCTTTCCAGTTGACTGTCGGTGACACTGTCAACCTGAGCCAGCCCACAGTTAGCAGAGTTTGCCGCCAGGTTGGACAGGTGCTTTCTGCTCTTGCAGACCGGTATATCAGCTTCCCCTCCGGTGATCGTGTCCGTCAAGTGAAGCAGCAGTTCGGTGCCATGGCTGGTATGTAATATCCACTAAATATTCACTTCTTAAGCTTAAACTTTAAAGGAATTACTCAGCTAAAAAATGTTGTTTACGTCACCTCCATGAAGGAGAGTATTCCTAGTGGGACGTAAACCTTGTACCCTGTTATGTAGGTTAACCTAAAAATAGCTCACCTATAGTCTTTTTCACTCTTTCTGTCATGAATACATGTATGTTTATGTTTACCTGGTTTTATGTATACATGTATGAAGTAAGCAATGATAAAAAAGTCTTGACAAGTGATTTTTAAGCATGACAATAACTGATATAAATGAAATTGTGTCTGTTTGACATATTCCTTCATTTCAATGCAAATGTTACTGTTGATATACTGTAAATATTTTAGTAAAATAAGTTATAATGACATGTACAAGGAGTTCTACATGTATTTCATCAGTATTGAAAGAATTAACTAATATATAAAATATTGATAAATGATACAATTCCTCATTTGATGTAAAAGTCTGAGTGTGAATTTCAATACATTACAGTTTTACTATGTTTTTTCAGGAGCCATTGATAGTAACAGATGGTATACAGTTCCTCTTTTCTGAACACCTAAGACTGGGGCCAATAACAAAAAAATCTTACTTAGTCTAAAGTTATACATGATCATGTTTCAGGCTTTCCCAACGTTGTCGGGGTAATTGATTGCACCCATGTTTCGATAAAGAAGCCATCGGCCAATCCAGAGGATTACATTGGGAGGAAAGGAATTCCTACAATAAATGTGCAGGTACATTGAATTTAATTGAATTGAATGTTATCCATTTTCCAAGATGTTGAAGTCATTTACCATAACCATCTTAATCCTTGAGTTTGTACTCAATTATAAAGGTATATTTAACATAACATTTATTGAACTGATTTGAATTATATGTAATTTAGCATTTTTGAAATCACAAATATCAAACTGTGTATATTTCAGGCTGTATGTGATGCCTCATATAGGATTACATCAGCAGTAGTGATGTGGCCAGGGAGGACACACGATGCACGAATCTGGCGCCAATGTGCACTCCGAAGGAGGTTTGAAGACGGTATGACCATGTTGTATATGCCTTAATCAATGGATACATTGGTACTGTTAAATGAAACCATATGCCTCCTGTCTAGTTATAGCATGCATTCATACAGATATATATAGGCATACTAGATAAAGAAGTTAAAAATACTGCATCACATTGCACAATCTGGGGATCGATCGGAGGGATATCGTTGCTGTTGACCCAATTGACCCCAATGATAACCCCCATTATCATAGAGTTGATGTTGGGGACAACATGGATGGGAGGGCCGCCAGGGAGTACGTGACCAGAATGTACTTTGAGCGATAGGTAAAATCACTTGTAAAACACCATTCATTTTATCAATACATACACATGTAATGTTAAATGTGTTGTGATTTTCTGGCAGAACATCATAGATGGCAATCATAACCTCTTTTTTTTATTTCAGGTGCCGAGATCCTGACGTCTATGTACCCATTAGCTTTTAATCATCCTCTGATGCATGCTAACCTGCTTGTAACATAGCATCAAGATGGACGGTGAATGTGTTGTACACCGTTTAAGTTATTGGCAAGGCAACCTTAGCACAAAAGGACCTTGGGGTTCGGGTTAGGAACGCAAGGTTTTCATACAGGACGACCAAGCACTAGTTCGCAGAACATGCATGTAAAGTGATAAGTTTAACCTAACAGACTGATTTCCTGTTTTGTTTCTAGTTTTCATTTGAAGTAAGCATATAAATACAACAAAGACATCCTTTGATATGTTTCATGTTTTAATTATCTTACCACTATGAACAAGTAACAATGTGGAATGCTTCATATCACAAGTGTTTTCATAAATGAACAGGCCCCAACTTCTCAAGTCTATTATAAAAATGATTAAGTTTATATCACTATTTTTGTTTTCCAATAATTTGCATTATATTTACTTTTTAAGAACTTTTATACTTTAGGTATATGCTGTATGTTAATAACATTTAACTATTTATTTTCAATCCAATTAAAATTGAAAGTAGTTTTGATAAATTGTGACAAGAGCATAAACTCTTAGAAAGTTAACAATGATGACATTAACAATGCTGTTAACTTAAAACACTTCTTTTCAATACACCATTATAGTACAAACAAGAGCTGTCACAGAGACAGCACGCTCGACTATTCGGCCGCTTTTCAGTATCAGGATTGAAAATATCTGAGGTAGTACGCAAATTTTGACATAAATTCTTAGTCGAAACAGGGGCTTAATTATGTCAAAATGATTGACACAGTTACCTCCTCCTGTGTACATGTTGCGGGCATGATGGTGAACAAGCATGCAAAGTTTCAAAGCTAGATGTCAATGGAGTTTGAAAATATTTCAGATAGTACGAAAACTTTAATGTTAATTCTAATTAGAAAAAGGGGCATAATTTTGTCAAAATGCTTGATAGAGTAACCTCCTCTTGTGTACACATATTTGAGGTGGTACACAAACTATTACAATTTTTTTATCATAAGTGGTTACGCCGACGCTCAGGTGAATAGGATAGCTCTCCTTATTCTTCGAATAGTCGATTTTAAAACGCTGAGGAATAACACTCATATATACACCACAGTTTTAACAAAGCATGTAATTCAAATCATCAATAGGGCTTAGTGTTACAACTAGCTACAATTAAGCAATGAAAGTACAATACATATGCAAACATCACATACAGTTTTAGTTAGGACCGATATCATATCTAATGTACACTTCTATAATATTTTAAATGATCTGTACTATTTGAAACCTAATATTAGTGTTTTATTTTGACTAAATCATTTGTAATGATAATATAAACAACAAAGGTAAGTGACGCTCATGAAAATTGAAAGCCATACTTCCATGGACAGACTTTCATACTTTATAAACGATACTATCTATTGTTCAATGTTAAGTAAATTTCGACAAGAATGTAAGTCATTACCTTAATTCTTATTAATTCACCATGCCATTGTTGACAAAAAAGAACAAAATCACTTATTGACTGTCCAAATATTGGATAAAATCGCCATAAATTCAGATGAAATGTGTTTGTAAATTCCGTTAACATTTCAGACTTTGCATAAAATGACAAACTATCAAAATCAGTTCCAATTAAACAGAGACATCTGTTTTTTTTTCATATAACTGATATGTAATGTTCATAACATATGAATAATATGAGTTGAATTTGATATATATCAACTAAAAAAAATACATAGAGTCATTGTTGTATATATGTATATGAAGTCATGCAGTCAAAACACAGGGAAAGCTATCAATAAGAAGTATATACATTTGCCTCTATAAAATGATCATTATGAAAATAATCATTAATATAAATTAACAGTGTCAATCATAAAGAGGATACTTTCTCAAACTCCAGATGAACATTGTGAATTATAAATGAATGAGAACTGTGTAGCAATTGGATATTTGAAAAGTAACAAGCAATACCCTTAACTTAATTGTCTGATGACTTTATGGAACCATACATTTTATAAATTTGATATGTATAAACTATATAGCAAACTACAAACCTTATGTCCTTAATAAATAATTACTTCAGCAAACTTTACAAAGAATATTTCATTGGACATGGATGAACAATGATGTGTAACATATATATGAAATGTCATCATCAAATTTAGTGGCATAACATATATGGTTTAAAAACTTTAATAGCACATGAATTTCAGGGCATTACTTAATACAACAAGTACATTTTGACTTGATCAAAAATAAAGTCACCTAAGCCAATCATACATGCAATTCAAGAATGTACAAAGCTTTAAATATTTGAAGATTGATGTAGGATCTCAAAAGTAAGTTTGAAGAAGTTAGCTTAAACAAGTACATCACCTTCAAATATACAATGAAAAATACAGGGACAAGCCTAAAATGTTTCAAAGACAATCTAACAGTGTGCTTGTTACTTTCAAATATCCAATGAATTGGTTGAGCAGAATTATTTATTAAAAGTAAAGGAATCTACAAAAGGATTTCCTGAATGAAACTCAATGGAAGACCTTTGTAAATAATAACTTTTGGAAGCATCAGCCATTTCCTTCAATGAAATAAGTGCATTTTTTTGTTCTAATAATAGGTCCATCTGGAGCTTGATTTTTTTGGTCTCCTCCCTAATTCTGACATTGTCAAGCGATAGGTTTTCTGCAGTTAATTCATTTATTGTGGACTGCTCCGTGGTGACAATTTTTCTTTTTGCTGAAAAACAACAAAAAACATATTTTTATTTTATACTCGACTAAATACATATAATGTTAGTATAGCTATCACATTTATCATTTACTTCAATCATACATTATTCTAAAACAAAATCACTATATGCTGCTTGATAAATTATAGAAAAGATGTTATATCCGCTTTTCTTACAATTATGATATAAAAGCGTAACACTTTCTATTAAACAATTTTCAATAGGTTCTTTACATGAAAATACTTCATTTGGTGCCAATTTGGTGTACAATCCCTTGAAAGCAATCAACACGTACAGGAGTGTTAAGCATTTCCTAATAGTTCAAGAAGTTGAACTTAACAGTATTCATGAACACTAGATTCTTCACAAGGAAATATATTGGCAAAATAAGAACACTGGCATATCAATACAGTCTATGCATGAAACACCTTATATGTTATTGCTAAAAATAATATCAGATAAGACCTTTTCGAATTTGAGTTAATTTTAGATCTACCACAGCAGATGGTACAAGCACAGGAAGCGTTTGCATAAAAAGATCTGTCATAAACTATGACACAAAAAAAGTCTCATTTAATCTTTACTTAAATGAAATTACCTTTCCCGGTCTTTTGTCTGCACGACTTCAATGGACCTGAAAGATATGAAAAAGTTAATTTGTTATGTCGACTATATTTAAGCTGTACTCTCACTCATATACTGACTGTTTTAAAAACTTTTTTATTTCTTGTCTCAGAAAGATAAAAATTTGACGTGAAATATCTGCAAACAAGTAAAAAAATATTGCTGACAAAACATCAACTTGCAAGAAAAGTCTGGCAATTTGAGCGCATAAAAATAGACCGAAGTAAAACCATGTCAAAGCAAGGTGAACTTAAATCATTGTGGAAACCAAAAATTGAGAATTTTATTGAATTTAATTCTTGAATAATGCCTAATAAAACAGATACTATTATATTGAGTAGGATGCCAAAGAAATTGCTGGGAAATTAAACAAGGTGTGTTGGAAAACCGGCGCTTGGGTGAGTAGTATAGCTCTCCATATTCTTCACATAGCCGAGCTAAAACTGAATGCCATCAGACAAAATTGTGTGATTCTATCAACGTAGCTCATATGATAATGTATGACAACATTTTTTTTATGTACCAGACAACATTGCACGCATACATTCAGCCTTCCTGCAATACATAACACATTAATGAAAGTGAAAGGGTTTACGGAATTGAATTGCTTCTATTGATTTAATGTTGGAATAAGGAAAAGAATGAAATATTTTACCTCCTGATGTTTCTGGGATAGTGGCCTCAGACGTTGGCTCATCTGCCAAGATCATTGAGGCCGGTTTCGAGGCCCGAAAAATTTGTTCAAGGTCTGCAATAATAAAAATCATCTCGAAAGTTTGGCATGGCACGCTGGATTGTTATTTCAACAATGGAAAACTCGTACAACTTCTACCAGTATACATAATGTGATTTGATTTTGTATTTATTATTCAAAGTCATAACAATTTCAACCAAAATATGAACACCTTTAAAATTAAAAACTTGTTTCAGTCATCAAAATTAGACTTTTGGATGAACAAGCCCGAACTATTGTTTTATTGCATGATAAATAAAATTCAGAATTTGAGCAAGCCCGGAAGACATTTTACCAGAGATGAGGGCTTGCTGTTTACTGTCGATCAATTTGACATGAATATACAGTGCATATCAAACATTAGACTGATAAAGCTTTTACAAAACATATGTGAATGAAGGATAAAACATATGTGAATGAAGGATAAATACCATCTGAATCAAATCCTCCGCCAATGCCCGTGACAACTTCGTGTGTGGCAAGATGGTCTGCCACACACGACTCTGCCACGGACAATACAGCTGATGGGCCCCCTCCTGTTGGTGGATGCCGCAGCCCACTGACTTTGTTGATGGCTAAACGAAACAAAGATAATATGCAAGAAAATGTACTTTTCTGTCATCTTTTCACACCTGACTGAATCAACAATTAAAGCAACCAAACATCTAGAAATATTTTGTTTTAGTTAATGACGTTAGTGACTGACACAGTGAGACTTGACACAATGAGATGCATATAATCATATACATGTATACTTTCAGTAACTTCTGCAATTTTTCGTTGCAAATCTTTTAGATTGTTTCTGCCTCTATGAACTAGTAGCATGGTAAACATATTTTACTTACAACGTCCTTTTACATTTTGAAATTTCTTCCGGCATTGTTCCGAAGAACGTGGAGCTGTAAATTCACTGAAATATAACAACATGAGGTGTTTTACTTTTAATTATTTTAACTTCAGTAATTCTTACAAAGTTGAATGTCCACTGGTAATTGTTTCAATGTATATTGCATTCTTATAAAAGTTTAAATATTTTTTTTATGGATGATTTTCATTCAATTGCCAAATCAATAACAAGTGTATACCATTATTACAATGTTGATAAATGTATATTATAAATTAGTACAGTATGTTTCAGTGGAACAATAATGTGGCAGTAATACAGCTATGCATGGCCATGTTACGTAACTGTTATTTATAATAAAATTGTTGAAAACTGTGTTTAATACCGCATGCAAAATATTATCCTTATGAACAATTATCCTTCATGCCATGCTGTATCAAAAAGAAATAACAACAAAAACACATGTACAAATAAGGCATAAAGTCTGTTTCAACTATCAAACGTACTGGCTTACAACAGTGGCAATCTCTTGCCACTTTGCCCGGCGTTTAGTTGAAATTTTTTCAACCCCACACCCTCTCATCTCTCCGAAGAGAAGATCCCAATTTTCACGTACGAGGCAGCAGAGTCTTACCTCTGCTGCCTCTGTCCATGGTGGACTTTTTTTGTTAAGAAACCCTAAAAGAATAACAACGTTATAATATCTAAACTTTCTAGTCCATTGCTAAGGTATCTACGTAAAAAAGAGTTCTCAATGAGAAATTATTCAGTATATGATCAGCATGTAAATTACTTTTTTAACGAAATGCATGATATCAGTATCAATAATTTATAATAAAAAACATGTAAACAATATACCTGTCGAGTCCATTATCCGTCTGTCAGTGATGTAACGGCGCGTGCGAGCACCTGCTGACGTAATCATGGAAAAATACCGCTTGCATCATCGACATAAAGTATTCTCAGCTGAGTCTGAGTCTAAAATCGTTAGTGAATACCAAAATCAAAATAGTCTCAGCATAGCCTGAGTCTGAGACTGAGACTGAGTCTGAGTTTGAGTCAATAAAAAATGTACGTGAATACGGGCCCAGGTTCTTTGTAATTCAATCACATTTTGAACATGATATACAGTATATATTTATACGCAAATGTGGTTAAAATAAACATTAACGTTCATAAAATATCGAAAACGGCTCATTGTATTGCATCAATCTTTGGAGTTGAGAGCTGAATTAATCATTTGAATTTTTATTTAGATGTGTTCGCAATGATTATTTTGTATTCAATTTACATAAACTTTTTGCCTTCATTACATTCTATTTTATAATAATATGTTTTAAGGTTTAGATACGTGACAAGTTTTTATATATTATATAATTATATGTATTACGACGATGTACTCTTGTATAAGTCGAATAAACTGTCTGTTCTGTTCTGTTCTGTTCATCATAAAACCTTGGATGTGTTTCTGATACTGCTTTTAATCGACCTAGCCCTGACAGAAAACTCATCCCATAATTGGCATTTGTGGGGCTAATGTGCATGCAAATACCAGGACCCTGATAATTACTCCTAGGATTTTGCAATTAGAAGTGAGTTTTTGTTGTTCATAAATATTTAAAGAATTGACTGAATTAACCTCATTTTGCCGAAATGCGATATTAACGATACTGTAAAACATCTAATTTTAGGCTGCAATACACGAATTTCCGTTGCGATATGTACATGTCAGAAGAACCTTGGCGTTCATACTATCATATAAAAAAACTCAATTTAAACCCATTTTAAATAACCATTCAATTTTAACTATAACCCTCTTGGTGACAGTCTGTGTACTTCTTTCCAGGAAAGACCACTACTTTTATGTACTTCTTGTCTTTTTCTTAGGGAATCATTGTTGGGTTGAATTAAGTCACTGGGCTATTGTGAGGTCCGGTCCCAGTGCAAACTGCTTCGTTATCATATCAAAAGCGGACTCTGTGGACCAGTACGACAGCTGTCTAGGGACGGCTGCCATGGAAAAGAAGCTAGGCACTATCATGAACGAGCAAGGGCGACCTGCCTTTTCAATCCGAATAGTGTCTATCGCCACGACACTAAACAGCCTATAACTTTATCTCAAACTGCAGTCCGTCAAGCACAGACGTTGAAGGTAGCCCAGTCAGCAACACGTTGTTCACATCTCCATAAAGTACCTCAATACTCTTTAGACAATATTTATATGAAAAACTACAGAAACCAGCATAGTAGCTAAAACTTAAACCTCATTTAATGGCACAGGGTAAACGCCTAAGACATATACCATAAACCTTAGCAGATCGAATGGTAAATATAAGAGCCTAAAATAAAATAATGTATGCCCTTTATTAAGTACGACTAGCGTTCATTAAGTATTTTTTCTTAGATACGTATTAAGTCATAAATCAACAATAATTAAAACATCATATAAGTTATTCATACTAAAGGTTTTAACACTTAAAAAGCCTTTGTTCAGCCGAATAATTAAAAGTGTTCTATCACCTTGTCAGTCTTCTCGTACATAAAATTGATAGATTTCTTATGCTCCCTTCCAAATGATACGATTTGGATTCCAAGTATAGTCAAAGATTACGATGAGATAATTTATGCAGATACAAACTCTGATGAGACTTATATTATTTAATTAAAAAGTATTTATAAATGAGGTGACCATTTTTTTTTATAGTGAACGTGCTAAGAGTCGCTTTTAAGTTTGATAAAAATATGTGAAAACAATGTGTACGTTAAGGAATGAGATGTCATAAACAAATTTTAAAACAATTCATCGCATGTTCTCATGGCATGGATTTTTTAATAATAGAAAAACGATCCTTCCTGCTTCAGGTATAAAGTTTAAAAGTTATTGCCATTGTGCTTGCATAACGTTGAATCAGACACTTAGAAAGATTGCCAAAGTCAAGAAATCCAAACAATAATGGTAATGTAAAATTATACGAAAAAAACGAGACTAAAAAACGAGACTTATGAAATACAACTTTCTGGAAATCGCATTGATGCGTCTAATAAGGAATGAAATAAATGGACAATACAAATACAGGTATACTTATATATCATACTAATCGTTAAGCAGTGTAAGTTTCTTTAAGCTTATAACGGGTAGTTCAATTAAGAAACATTTTCTCACAGTTTACCAATTGAAACAGAAGATGGTTTCGGAATCAACACTTTATTAACAAATGAGCATTTGATATCAACTGGTTTATTCATATAAACATTTGTTTAAAATAGTTTCTAAGATTGGAATGTTATGTTTATTAAAGTATAATGCAATCTAAAAATAAAATTCCAATTAAAAAATGGGAAAATTACGTACGAACTTTGAATGTTTTACTTGGTCATTGATAGCCCAGGGGGTTGCTATTTTGGTTTCTGTTCAATATAAAAATGTGTTATATTTAAACTGCATATTGGAACATATTCAAGTATTCCATTAAAATTACAAATATAAGAAAATATACAACTTCAAAGGCGCCGACGATTGATAAGAGAACAGCCCATTGAACCACGTAATACATATTATTTCAGACACAAGGTATCTACAGAGGAAAACCTGACTAAGTCTTATTGAAATTACCGTTTAAAAGCTTTATTAGGTTTACATCGTTAGATCTTTATTTCCTCCACTCGACACACATTCAAAAATAATCTTAGGTTGTGGGTCCAACGTTTTCTTATAACGATATTGTGATTTGCTTGTACCTTGTGTCATTATGTGTCTTTTGGTTAGTGTAGATATGGCGTTGATCATTGCGCATGTAAAATTCATCTTATTTATAATTTAGGATGTTGTACATGTAGATTTTAAGAATAAGAACTTTTTATTAGCAAAAAAGTTCACCTCTAGAACCCCAAAAGTAAATACGCCTCTCGTGAAATATACCTTTTGATGTTCTCTAGGTGAAAAAATATTGCGATATTACACTGAAACAAACGATTTCCCTCTATATTTCATATCCTGTCATAGTATTATAATTTATATACAGTTAAATGTTATTTCATTTATATCGTTTATCAGGTTTGAATTTATGATCATTTTCTTCTCAGGAAAACAAACAATAACGTCACAACAAAGTTGTAGCGCAAAACGAAAAAGTGGATTTTTTTATCAAATGTAATTGCAATTGGCAAACTAATAGATACAGCCAATTAAGACAGGAAGGCTAACTTTAAGGTATATTTCTTCAAGCGTTGGCATTTGACTCCTCTGTTTTTTTAGCTGACCATTCCAAGACGGTATTTATATTTTAATTGATTAACATACATATAGACATAATCTGAATCCCCAACTACTGACTGGTTTGCAGTTGAACATTCGCGAATAATCGACTGGAAATGGTCGAATATCCGACTGGCGAATATATGAATAAAAGTAAATTAAAACAGTGTTTGTCGCAAAGAAACATATGTGTACATGCATAAAGAAACGTTTGGCGATTAATATTCCCATATGTGACCTTTAAAACCATACATATAGACATAATCTGAATCACCAACTACTGACTGGTTTGCAGTTGAACATTCGCCAATAATCGACTGGAAATGGTCGAATATCCGACTGGCGAATAAACGAATAAAAGTAAATTAAAACAGTGTTTGTCTCAAATATACATATGTGTACATGCATAAAGAAACATTTGGCGATTAATTTTCCCATATGTGACCTTTAAAACAATACATATAGACATAATCTGGATCCCCAACTACTGACTGGTTTGCAGTTGAACATTCGCAAATAATCGACTGGAAATGGTCGAATATCCAACTGGCAAATATACGAATAAAAGTAAATTAAAATAGTGTTTGTCGCAAATATTCATATGTGTACATGCATAAAGAAACATTTGGCGATTAATGTTCCCATATGTGACTTTTAAAACCATATATATATAGACATAATCTGAATCCCCAACTACTGACTGGTTAGTTGTTGAACATTCGCGAATAATCGACTGGAAAATTGACGAATATCCGACTGGCGAATATATACGAATAAAAGTAAATTAAAACAGTGTTTGTCGCAAAGATACATATGTGTACATGCATAAAGAAACATTTGGCGATTAATTTTCCCATATGTGACATTCAAAACCATATATATAGACATAATCTTATTCCCCAATCACTGACTGGTTTGCAGTTGAACATTCACGAATACTCGACTGGAAATGGACGAATATCCGACTGGCGAATATACGAATAAAAGTAAATTAAAACAGTGTTTGTCGCAAAGAAACATATGTGTTCAAGCATAAAGAAACATTTGGCGATTAATTGCCCATATGTGACCTTTAAAACCATACATAAAGACATAAACTGAATCCCCAACTACTGACTGGTTTGCAGTTGAACATTCGCGAATAATCGACTGGAAATGGTCAAAAATCCGACTGGCGAATATACCAATAAAAGTGAATTAAAACAGTGTTTGTCGAAACTCCAACTGGCAACTAGCAGGTAGTTGAATATTCGAATCCCCAACTGGCAACTGGTAAGTAGTTGATTATTCGAATCCCCAACTACCAACTACCTTCCAACTTTACCGTCATAAAGAAATTAACTAGTTACTAATTCGTGTTTGTAAGTTTGTGGGAGGGTGGCTTTCTTTGAGCATCTGTTTGGCTTAGGTCCTTGCTCTTTTAAGGAAACTCATCTTTGTTTCAACTACTGTGCGCGTCTCTGTTGTTTCTATTGATTTTTAACAGACGACAAATTGAACGTTGAAGACAATGGATAGCTTATTGGAAACACAGCGTCCATAAATCTTGAATACAGAGAATTTCATGAATGTGATACTATTAGAAAACTATGAATTATAGGCAAATCATGCTTACATCACGCATTTATTTTGTATACAATACAAAAAATAAAACTATAGATCCAAGTCGATTTACTAATTATAACCAAGATCAAAGTCAAAGGGTTAATGACTAAGACTCAACGAACCATTAAAGCATAAAACAAACTTTATCACTCTTCAACAGCATTTAAATTTGACACACTTGAGCTTACCTTGATTTAGGATTTCTAAATAGAAATAGCTGCCGAAAGTTTTAGTAACTACGTACACAAACAGCCTTTGTTTTTAACAAACAGTCTAAAGGGGTGTTTGGTTTAGTATTAGAGTATTCGTACACATACGAATTAAAACGTAACAATGTGTAAACCTACATTACTTACTTGTTTGTATCTTATTACTGAATAAATAAACATTTAATCAAATAAAATCGTGAAATTGATTTATTATCTGGGGAAAGCAGCTTAAGAAATAAAATAAAATTTTAGTACGCATGTCGAAACGATATGATAGAGAAAGAGAACCGACACTGTTTTGTCCAAAAACAAACATCAACAAAATACGTAATTAAAAGTCCGACCGTAATCTTCACAAATGACAGTGGTCATTTCTTTTCCGACCTGTTTGTTTCAGATTGGCACGTTAATGTATTGTTTGAATACAACGCCTTTGTCAATGTTAATCTTTTACTTATCGTGCCGTTTTTAATTGATACAGCGATATTTAAACACAGAAAATCAGACAAAACACAAAAAATAATTTATACGGAGGTGCTATATCTAACATCGAATTGTAATTGTTAAATAAAATAACAGGATAGTTTTATGTTTAAATATCTTGTATTTTCGCAGTACAAACACCACATCCGAACGTTGCCGATTGAACAATTTAAAATGATTTTGATGACTTATTTTGAATAGAATCATTCTAAAAATAAAGTTATGAAAAGTTAATGTGCCAAAAACTGTCTATTATGTTAGAGACAAGAGTTATTCCTGACATAATCGACTGCAGACATGATATTACATCGTAATCCAATGTACATTTTACACACGCTTCTTTTGGATTTGTTACCATTGATAAATGTTTTTATTAATGACCTGAACGCCTGATTTGTAAATGATGTGAATATTCGTATGCTTTTGTTGTTTTGTTTTGTTGTTCGTTAATGTCGTCTGTGATCATGGTTTATGGAAAATCGGTGTCTTATTAGTAGTTCACAGTATGTTAAATGCATTTCTATTCGTCTGAGTCGATTTTTGTTACAGAACCGAGTGTTTGACCAGACGAAACGATATATAAAAGAAATTCCGGGCCTTTTTCTAGTATTTACCGAATGATACAGTAACAGCTGCTACATATTACTCTACGCTAGCAATATAAAACACATTATGGACTGCAGATAATTGGCGGCAAAGTAACATATAAAGTTCGATAACTTCTTTTTAAAACATTTCATTAGCAGTTATTGTTACGACAATGAAAACTGCAACAAAAGGAAGGCCCCATAGCAAAACGTTACCTTAAATTGTTTTTAATTCGATAGAGCATTTTATAATCTATGCTTAAAACATCAAATAAACAGCTGAAAATGTTACATAAATGGTTAAACTGTTTGGGTAAGGTATGTGTAATAGTTATTGAGTACATGTTCAGCGTAAATCGTGTGTACCTAAACATGCACGACCAAAACATGATCTCAACAAAAAGTACTCTGATATGTTCATTAAAAAGGAAAATTGGCGGCCTTCTTCAACGGCAATACTACACACGAAGTACAACGTGTAACATAGTAGAACACTGTAAATCAGACCTCTAGCCATAACGCATGCAAGTAAACACTTTATTTTAACCAATTGGTGACTAAGTCGTTTTTTCGGAAGTTATAATAAAGAATTTGAAACTCAAAAATTGAACTAAGGCTGCCTGTTGATGCCAAAATATCTGGACACACGTATTTTTTCAAACAATGTTATCAAGTATTAAATAATTGCAAGATTAACACCTTCACGTCTTATTTCATTTTTATTCAGGATCAAGAATACCTTAATTGCAAATGCATTTAGGTAAAAAAGTTAACATGTTAAATATCAGCTTAAAATACCCTTTATCATTTGCAAAATAAATAACCCTAGAGCCAACGAAATACTAATATGACAAGCTTATTTATGCGTCGGATACTCCATTCATTAAAACAGAATCCGCACGTTGATACCTTATGAGACAAACACTTATATACTTATATTATTGATTAATAAATTGCCAAAAACATAATTTAAGTGATTAACTATGTCCTCGACTAGCATGGTGATGGTGATTAAAAAAAACTAATACTGATGACAGGTGTACCTGTTTGATTATTGACCTATTTTTAAAGAGTTTGAAGAGTTTCTGGGATGTCAGTTTAGCTTCCCACTGGTTGCACTTAGAATACAATGTCGATTACAAATACATAGATCGATGTCTGGAGTGGGGGTGGGGGCTAGCTATGGTCATAACGGGAGATGGCAATGACAATTTAAAAAGCACTGATGCTCCTTAAGCCGGTCCTAGAGAAAGTTAGCGATGACATTTGGAATAACACTGGTGCTCCTTCAGCCGTTCCTTGAGAGAGTTAGCGATGGTATTTTGAATACCAGTAATTGTCTTTGAGTCCGTCACGGAAAGAGTTGGCGATGACAGTTAACTAACAATGGTGCTTCTAAAATTTTAAAGAGAGTAGGCAATGTCAATGAAATCACACCGACGCTACTGGTTTATAGCTAACAATTAAAAAAAGATAGTTTGGATAACAACACTGAGAAATATCTCTCTACCTGGGATATTGTCTCTATAATGTTT